>NC_059092.1:18134697-18281142 GCF_020497125.1 Mauremys mutica | reverse complement strand
CGGGACCTCGAGGGAGGTGGCCGAGCAGGGGTGGTGCCTAAAGGCGGAGCCACGGTCCGGGTGCCAGGTGAGCTTCCGGTGCTCAGGCCAGCCTCCCCATGCAGGAGGCACACACCACCCATGTCTTGTAGAGTGTCTGCATTCTGAGGGGAGGGTGTATTCTTGTTATCAGCCTGAGCAGACATACCCATGGTAGCTCAGTTAGAGCTAGTCATGGTGGACTTACAGGGTACATAGTCCCGGGCTGAGTCTCAGCTGTGAAAATGCGCACTGCACAAAGGGGCTCATGTTGCTAGCGCTCTAGGGCTCCATGCAGTTGTGTTAGAATTACTGGTAATTTTAATGGTGTTATTCATATGGGAGACCGCCCGATACCAATCTAACCATAAATGCTTTTAGTAAGTCCAAAGATCAAATGGCATTTTATCATTCGCTCTAAACGTGCCTTAAAGTAAGCAGTCACTACACCCAGTACAGTAACAAAGTATTCATAAGCATGTGCTCAGCACACTTACAAGTAGCATAGGGTACACTCCTGCGTGAGCAGATAGGGCCTGACAAAAACAACCCTCAAATTCATCACTCTTCTATATTATTGAACAAATGATGTCCATTGCTCATTAGTGACTTCAGCTAAAAAACAACTGGAGACAGGTCACCCTTGGCTCCAGTCTTAGGCCAGGCAAGATTTGCACCCTGCTTTCTCCTCAAGGCCTTTCCTCCCTGTTGACCAGCAGTTTTTTTCCATTGCACCTGGGTTCACATCGGCTTTACGGTTAAGATAACGCTGGTATGTGGAGTGGAAAGATCCATGCTGGCTTCTTTTAAGACAGATTCATTTCTTCTAATTTAAAACTATCTGCAGTCACCCCTGTTGGTCAGAGGCCTTCTCTTTAGAAACTTCTCCTTATCTTATTAGTCTTTGAACTAGATGGCCCCTCTCCTTCATTCCTTCTGGCCTTATTATTTTCAAGGCCTTCCTTCTACTTGCTAGTCAGGATGTTTCTTTACAACACATTTTCTTAACCAAACATAATCAACTCTGTTCTTTCATTTCATATTTATCCTACACTGTGCCCACTGATGCTGCCGGATACAATCAGACTGGCTACTAAGAGCAGGGTTGTTCTCCTAACAGTTCTCAGCCCCACAGGCACTAGCACTACCGTTAACACTCAGTGACACCTTGGCTGTCAGTCATGGTCCATGGAGGCCCCGTCTCATCCTTCGAGGTGCTGTGTCCACATCTGTGGTCAGGCACAGCATGTTCCTAGGGACAGTGGGAGGAAATGACCTCTGCCACGCTCCATGTTGTCTCTGTTGTGGGGTAGGAAGAAGGAAAGACAGTTTGGGGGTTAATAGTACTCAAGGGGTCGGGTTCTATTCCTAGCTTTGTCCTGGACTCAGTGTCAAGTCACATTGCTTCTCGGTGGGTCGGCTTCCCCACCTGTGAAAGGCGGATGATGGTAACAGGAGGAGCTGGCATGGAAGTGGTGAGTGGAATTAATCGCAGCTGATGAGGAGCTCAGTCATTACAGTGATGGGTATCAGGCCAGTGTTCATGACACAGACACACGGCTGGGTTCTCAGGCTTTGTCTACACTGGCAAGTTTCTGTGCACTAAAGCAGCTTTGAGCGCTGTAACTCCCGAGGGTACACACTGCCAAGCCACTTAGGCCTGGTCTACACTGGGGGGGGGGGGTCGAACTAAGGTACGCAACTGTAGCTGAAGTCGAACTACCTTAGTTCAAACTACTTACCCGTTCTCACGGCGTGGGATCGACGTCCGCGGCTCCCCCGTCGACTCCGCCACCGCCGTTCGCGGTGGTGGAGTTCCGGGGTCGACGGGAGCGCGTTCGGAGTTCGATATATCGCATCTAGATGAGACGCGATATATCGAACTCCGAGAAGTCGATTGCTACCCGCCGATCCGGGTGGCTTCCTGCATCCCCAATGCCAGGACGTACCCTTAGTGTGTAGAAACTGTGCAGTTGTAGTGCTGTAAAAAACACCCTGATGAGAGGCGTACAGCTTTCTGCGTCGGGGGTACAGTGCTGCGGTGCCAGTGTAGACACAGTGGTCGATTACAGCACTGCGATTGGCCTCCAGGAGGTGTCCCACAATGCCTGTTCTCGCCTCTCTGGTCATCGGTTTGAACTCCACTGCCCTGCCCTCAGGTGACCAACCATCAGCTCCACCCTTTAAATTACTTGGGAATTTTGAAAGTCCCTTTCCTGTTTGCTTGGTGACGCATGCAGTGGTCTCAGCGCATCTTTCCAGATGGCCATGCCTGCTCCATGCACCAGGCGATCCCCTGCTTGGAGCAATGCCGAGCTGCTGGACCTCATCAGCATTTGGGGAGAGGAGCTGTCCAGTCCCAGCTGCGCCCCAGCCATAGGAATTATGATTCCTATGGACAGATTTCATGATGCATGACAGAAAGGGGCCATGACCGGGACACACGGCAGTGCAGGGTCAAAGTGAAGGAGCTGCAGAACGCCTACCACAAGGCACAGGAGGCAAACTGCAGCTCTGGCGCTGTGCCCACGAGCTGCCAGTTCCACAAAGAGCTGGACGCGATACTCTGCAATACTCTGCGGTGACCCCACCTCCACTGGGAAGGCCCCGGGGATACTTTGGTGGCTTGTGTGCCACTCAAAAGTGGACCGAGCCAGGAGGAGGAAATCTTGGGTGAGGATATGGAGGGGGACCCAGAGGCAGAGGACAACTCGGAGGTCAGAGATGCAGGCAGCCAGGAGCTTTTCCCTACGCTGGAGGAGGCTAGCCAGGCGAAGCGCAAACAGAGCCTGGTAAGTGGCTTTGATTTTGGGACTTGCTGAAGCGAGTTGTTGGGGGCAGGAGGGTTGCAGAAAGCAGGCTTGTGTCTGTATGGTGCGCGTACCCCACATGCCTAGTCTGAGTCCCTCACTTCACAGGAATCTGCCTCCGAGATCTCCACGAAACGCTCATGGAGACACTGGGTGATTCGCTGCCGCAGGTTCTCTGGCAGAGCTGCTTTGTTTCTTGCCTCATCAAGTGAAACTTTCCCGCGCCGCTCTGCCATCATGGGGTGGGGGAGGGGGACCATTGCTGCACACAGGGGAGCTGCATCAGGGCCAGGGCAGAAGCCGCAGTCTTGGAGAAGACCCTCCCTTGATTCCCTGCTCACCCTCAGCAGCAAGATACCTTCCATAATGAACACAGCCTGTGGAAAATGTGGGGACAGGAATGATTATCAGCCCCCCCCCACAGTGCTGGCCCTCCCCAAAAGCCACATGCTCAGTGTACAATACGGTCCTGGAACACTGATTTCCCCTGCGGCTACTCACCATTTTGGGGGTCTTGTGGCTCATGTGTGCTTGCCTGGGGTCAGCCAGTCAGTGACAGGTGTGTGAATAGTGGCTGTTTCAAATCATTGAATGAGTGGTGTGTGTGTTGCAAACAATACAGCTTCTGTAAACTGTTGATTTTGGCTTCACAGATATGACCTTGGGAGCTCAGCCTCCCTCTTTGTTATCGCCGGCCGAACGGCTGCACAGAATTAGAAAGTGGCCATGAAGAACTAAAGAGGACTTTCTGCGTGGTGTCATGATGCCCTCCGCGGCCGAAAAATAAGAATTGAAGGAGTGGCAGGACAGTGAGAAGAGGGACCGAAAGGAGAATGCAGCGTGCCAGAACGAAGCCACGGAGCGACTCTTAAACATTATGGAGCACCAAGCAGACAGGCTTCCACAGTGCAATTGCAACGTGCTTCTCCAACCACAGGGCAGCTCTCATTCTTGTGTCTGTGCCGCAGGGCTGGGGCAAGCTCATTACACAGTCCCATGAATGTGGCTTTCCTCCTCCAAAAATTCTGCAGCCACTGCTTGTCATCCGAGACATTTATGATGATGTGATCCCACCAATCAGTGCTTGTTTCCTGAGCCCCAAAGCGGTGTTCCACTGCGGTCAGGACCTCTGCGAATGCCACAAGCAATCTCATGTCGTAGCTGCTATGCATGGCGAGATCAATGTCAAACTCCTCTTGCCTTTGTAGTTTAAGGAATAACTCCACTGCCACTCGTGACATGTTAGTGAGAGCGAGCAGCACATTGGTCAACCGCGCGGGATCCATTCCTGCAGACCGAAGAGGCAGAGCGCGCAGTGCACAAACCATTGAAAGATGGCGTCAAATGCAGACGGAAGCACAGGGGTTGCTGGGATGCAAAGCAAAGCATCACGGGGCACTGGGACAGGACCCAGGATGCCCTGCGACCTCCTCCACCTTCCTATAACTCTTAGCAGCAGAAGAGGAAGAGATGCTGCTCTGTGGGATAGCTGCCCAGAGTGCACTGCTCCGAATACCGCTGCAAGCACCGCAAGTGTGAACACGCTATTGCGCAGGCAGCTGACAGTGTGAACACAGAACAGCGGTTTCCCTTCAATGCTCTCTGAGCAGCGCTGTAACTGTCGGCGCTGTAACTCTGCCAGTGTAGACATACCCTTAGGACAACACCGCTCACCACTACGACACTCATTTAAATAAAAAGCCCTGGGCTGAGCTGTGACTCTTACAGAAACCCAATTCCTCAGTTATCTGTTGAATTGCAAAAAAAAGTTCTAAGCGAGTCACAGACTCTTTGCTTCTTTCCGTGTTACAGTAAAATCATTTTTAAAGTGAATTTTAAAACCATTGTTTCTTACATATGGGCCGATCCCTGGCTCTCAGGTGTTTTCTCCCTGTATGTATTTGTTCATGGGGATATTTGGGGATGTCTCTGGATCTTAGCATGCAGGGTTGTTGTAGCAGTATAGGTCCCAGGATATTCGAGAGACAAGGTGGGTGAGGTAATATCTTTTAGTGGATCAATTTCTGTTGGGGAGAGAGAGAAGCGTTCGAGCCACACAGACCTGAAGAAGAGCTCTGTGTAAGCTCGAAAGTTTGTCACTCTTGCCAGCAGAAGGGGGTTGGTCCAATAAAAGATATTACCTCAGCCCCTGTGTCTCTGGATCCTAGGTCATTGTTCAGCCGAGCATCAGTGAGCTTTGGGTACCAGATTCCTTCCTCAGACCCTAGGTGACCTGGGCTTTGTTCCCCATAGTGACAGCACTTGTGTCTCAGAGTACGTCCCCCCCCGTCCCCATCTCAGAAAAAATCGCTCCTCTCTTATGTCCAGACTCCTGTCCTGGGATGTGCTGTTCTGCTCTAAAGACATGGCTTGTTTGTGAGGTGTTTGGCTGTTGCTCTGGTTTCCCCTTGTGTTATCAGACCATAGGCTGTAGCCAGGGGGCTGGGTCAGAGTCACTCCCTATCTGATTAGACAGCAGATATCTCATCTGCCAGGCTGTGTTTTTGCTGGTACCATGGAAACCTGTCTGTGCTTCATTCCCTGTCCTCTTGTGGTGGCACGACACCGCATTTCAGGAACACAGAGTAACTCTCCTGCCAGCAAATGCACCTGGAAGTCCAAGCAGAGCAGGATGGGCTAAAATCTCTCCTTCTCAATGCACTTCATCTTCAAAGGCACAAACCCACTGCAACCAGACAGCCCCACTGTAATGCAGCCACCTGTGAAAGGAGGGGAACAGCCAGCACTCTGCACAATAGTCGGGGAGAGCAGAAAGTTTGGCCAAGACACTGGGGCAGCCATCCCATGCAGAGCAGGGAGGATCTTGGTTTTTAAAGCTGTCTGTAGGGATCCCCACACAAGGCGATATCAGAAAATCAATGGATCTATCTTGTGGGGTGGGGGGGGGGAGAAAGAAGGGCTAAGCTCAGGCATTTCGTAGCAGCTGCTGGTGCACCTGAGCCATGTCCTCTGTCTCTCTGCAGCCCTCACCCCGGTGTGAAGCACCTGTGCTGACAGCATGGCTGTACCGCAGGGCCCAAGACACAGAGGACCAGATTTTTAAAGATTCTTAAAGACGCAACTAAGCACCAAGTGGGATCTTTGACAGCCCCTGGTGCCTGACTCTCTGAGTGTGTCCACACCGCAATGAAAAACCCACAGCTGTCCCAGGCCAGCTGACTCGAGGTCCTGGGGCCTGGGCTAAGGGGCTGTTTAATTGCAGTGTAGATGCTGAGGCATGGGTTGCAGCCCAAGCTCTGGGACCCTGCCACCTCTCAGGGTCCCAGAGCCCAGCCTGAACATCAACACTACAATTAAACAGCCCCTTAGCCCAAGCCCCGCGAGCACCAATTGCTGGTGTGGGCCAGCCAGGGGGGTTTAATTGCAGTGTAGACAGACCCGCTAGCTGCACCGTTAGGCACCTAAGGTTTGGCTACACTACGAGGCTTGTAGCGACCCGGCGGTGCAGCTGCTCTTTGTCGGCAGGAGAGAGCTCCCCAGCCACAAAAAACTTCCACTCCCCCACAATTGGCAGCACCTTTGTTGGCAGGAGAGCGCTCCTGATGACAAAGCGCAGTTCACACCGGCGCTTTTAGTCAGTAAAAAAATCCCATATGCAGAGATGTGGTACAGCCCTGTCCCTCAAGCTCCCCTCCACGCACAACACCAGCTTGCTGCCGTTGTTTGATCCTCTCATTGGCTGAGTTGTGCAAAGCAGTCGAAGGGCCGGTCTACATTTCCATATTGTTCATTGTAATGGAAGACAGGCAGCTAAATCCCCAGACCCTTTGAACATCTCAACCAGGGTCCTTACAAGGATAAGGCAACTCCTGATTCTCTTCAATGTCTTAATTCCTCATGCTCAGGTGATTTCCCCCACGAAGGCTTGGCCTACCCTTGAAAGTTAGGTTGACAAAGCTACACTGCTCAGGGGTGTGAAAACACCACACCACCTCACCCCCATCACTATGCAGACCTAGGCCTCAGAGTGGAAACAGCTGTCAATGGGAGTATGCATCCACGGACATAGCTAGCTTTGTTTGGGGCAGGCGGTGTTCCTACACCAATGGACAATCCCCTGCCATTGGTATTGGCTGCGCCTGTACTATGGGGTTATGCCAGCATAGCTATGCTGATATAGACTCCATAGTGTAGACCGACCCTATTTCTAAGTAATAGTAAAAGGGTCAGTTTCCACCTTTTCTAGCCTTAAAATGTTCTTGCTTCATTATTCTCTGGAGAGTCTTCAGATTCTTCAAGAGCCTCAATGCATGTACAGCATCCTTTTATTTCACTGAGTTAAATATATAGGCTGATTTCAAGGCTTAACCAACTATGATTATAGCTCAGCTGTCATGGAAAAATCTTTGGACTTGGATCAGGGCAGCTGGAAAAGACGCTGTTGTGCCAGAGCGGCACTGGTGACATCTAGTGCTCCAGACAGAGAAGAGCACCAGATCATTAGTAAAGGGAAAGCAGTGAACAGCAGAATAAAGGAATAGAGGGTAAGATGTTGGTCGTTGTAATAGGGTCACCCCGTGATCTGCACCCACAACCGCCTGGTCCCAGAGGGAGCAGTAAGGGAGGTGAATGGCCCAGTCAACTGTGTAGGACTGATGTTGGCTTGGGAAGGTAATGAAGAATGTATTAAGGATGCTAAGTTAATTGGCATAGATTGTAAGGGTTGCAGGAACACAGTCACTTTGGTTAAGGAGAGTTTGGTGATACAGGAGAACAAACTCCCTGGTAAGAGGTTTTTTTTTAAAAACATATTAGCTTGGAGTGAGTTCTCTGTGACACCACACGCCCCATCCATTCATCCCACCTCTGTCCATCCTCCCCCTCCCAATCCATCCATCTACAAACACCCCATCCATTCATCTTCAAACATCCCCACCCCCTCTATCCTTCCCCACCCAGCCCATCCATCCACATACACCTCTTCTATCCATTCCCTCCACTCTCTATCTATCCATCTCAAGTTGCAGAGGGGGAGGTTTAGGTTGGATATTAGGAAAAACTTTTTCACTAGTAGGGTGGTGAAGAACTGGAATGGGTTACCTAGGGAGGTGGTGGAATCTCCTTCCTTAGAGGCTTTTAAGGTCAGGCTTGACAAAGCCCTGGCTGGGATGATTTAGTTGGGTTTGGTCCTGCTTTGAGCAGGGGGTTGGACTAGATGACCTCCTGAGGTCCCTTCCAACCCTGAGATTCTATGATTCTATGATTCTATGATCTACCCTGGACATAACCTTCTACTTAGCTACCCCACTCATCCGGATTCATTGTCCCAAGCCCCAGATGTGGCAAAGGGGAACAGTGCTGCCCTCACACACACCCTTTTCTCGCTCCACCTCAGCGCCTTCACACACACAAAGAGATGAAGTCTCACAGAGCCCAAGAGGTGGATCCAGGTATCAATTCTTCTAGGATTTAAATTCAGCCACCTCTGAGGTGGGACATGGCAGCTGTGTAACAGTCACAGAGCAACTCTGTGTGGGGATAGATGTGGGGAAGATCCACCTGGAGTGGGAGGATTTTACGGGTGAGGTCATTGTAGGCATCAGGAATTTGCTCCCAGCTGATTTGTGAATAAATAATATTTTAGGCCATGTCTGAGCAGGTTACTCTTATAACTAGAGAGAGTATGGCTCCAACTCACAGCAGGGAGGCTGCAAGAATATCCTCAGTCTTTTGTCTGTTGAAAGTAGCAGCTTGTCTTCAGTGGAGGAATTTGAAAATTCCACTGCTTTGCCAGAATCTGCTCTGAACTTCAGTGAGGCTTAAAAGGAGTTTGTGAAGACTTCACAAGATGGCTCTTCTCTGGACCACGGGAGAGTTGCAGCTCAGAATAATAATATCCCAGCTGGGGAAGGAAAGGGTATATTTTTTGTAGAAGGGGTTTTGTTGCATAGGGTGGCTCCAACAGGGAAAAGGAGACATGGTGGTGAGGTTTGCAAGCAGGTATTTGTGCTTAAGAAATACAGAGGAGAGTTGCTGCAGCTAGCTCATGATTGTCCATTCACAGGACACTTGGGAGTGGAAAGAACCTCTGTGGGCTTCCCACGTTTGAGATAATAAGAGATTATTGTAAGAGTTGCAACTTATGTCAGAAGCATAAGACTTTAAAGGGACCCTACAAAGCACCACTGCAACCTCTGCCCATCATTAAAGAGGTGTTTGCCAGAGTGTCTGGATATGTGGGGCCCCTCGCTAAACCTTCCAGGAATGGATAGTAACATAGACTGGTTGTGGTGGATTCTGCCACCTGGTGCACTGAAGCCACAGCACTAGCTAATATCGAAGCTGAGACCGTGGCTACAGCTTTATTCACCATTTGTAGCATTGTAGTTTTTCCCAAAGGAATCATGTCAGTCTATGGAGCAAAGTTTATGTCTGCCGTCTTTAAAAAGTGACGGGAATTATGTGGAGTGAGGTATAGATAATGGCTGCCCCCTCTCATCCAGAAACGACTGGTCTGGTGGAGAGATTGACTGGAACGCTGAAAGCTATATGGAAAATGTTTGTCATTAGGTGAGAGAATGAGTGGGAAGTGTTACTCCCTTGTTAGTCGTTCACATGCAGTGTACCCTAAGCATCTCCTGGCTTTACTGCCCCTTTGATTGATTTGGTCATGGAGCGTAAGGAAGAAATTTCTCTGGAGAGCACTGAGATGTGGGAGAGTCTGAACCCCACCCAGAAGCAGGCACTGGCAGCCCTTTCAAAGCACCATAAACAGGTCATTCCAACCAGCCAGGTTTATTCCATGGAAACTACTCTGCTCCTAGCAAAGCACATTGTGCTAAAGGAGAGATGCAGAAGCAAATTCAGGAGGAGGTGGAAAGCCTGCTGGAAATGGAGGTGATTACTACATCAGAAAGCCCCTGGGTGTCTCCTATTGTGATGGTACCTAAAAAGGATAAAACCATGAGGTTTTGTGTGGACTTTAGGAGGTTAAATGGTATCACCCAACCTGTCCCATATTCCATGCTCCAAATAGAGGATATACTTGAGCTTTTGGGGGGTGAAAAATTCATAAGTACCCTGGATTTAGCTCATGGGTACTGGCAAATTCCCTTAAATGCTGATTCCCAAGAGAAATCCGCTTTTATCGTGGCATGGGGCTTAAATGAATGTAAGGTTAGGCCCTTTGGATTAATCAATGCAGAGGCCACCTTCCAGAGGCTTGTCAATGAAGTGTTGCAGGGGTTACAAACCTTTGCCAGGGCTTAATAGATACCTTGGCTATTTTCAGTAGCTCGTGGTGAGACCACTTGAACCATGTGGAAATTGTGTTACAAAGGCTGAGAGAAGCCAGCCTCACTGTCAAGGTCTCCAAATGCAAGAGGGGGGCTGCAGAGGTATCTTACCTAGGACACAGGGTGGGCAGTGGGTTTGTTCTCCCAGACCCTTTAAAAGTAGAAGCTATTCGGGGTTGGCCTGCCCCACAAAACCCAGAAGCAGGCCCAATCCTTTATTAGTCTGACTAAATATTACCAGAGGTTTGTAAAGGGGTTTAGTGACATTGTGGCCCCATAACAGACCTCAGAAAAAGTAGAAAGCAGAGCGGGTGCTATGGACAGAGGCCTGTGAAAAAGGCTTTCGGAACATAAAAGAGGCTTTGTCTAAAGAGCCTGTTTTGGTCAGCCCTGATTTCAGCAAACCCTTTGTGCTGTGCACTGATGCTTCTAGCACTGGGTTAGGTGCCATGCTAATGCAGGATGGCCTGGTATCCCATTGCCTGCTTGAGTAAAAAAACTGACCCTCACTGAACAGATCTATGCTGTCACTGAGCGGGAAGGTTACGCCATTGTTTGGGCTGCTAAGCCACTTATATTTTTTATTATGTAAATAGGGTTTAAGGTTTTGACAGCTCATTCCCCTCTAATAAGGTTACACCGAGCTAAGGAGACCAGTTCTGGACTATTGCACTGAAGTCTACAGGAATTTGACATGGAAATTGATCATATCAAGAGGAAGGGAAATGTAGTGGGTGAAGTTTTATCAAGAATCGGGGGATCTTAGGGCATATTCCGGCGCATCGGTGACACCCTTTCCGACACCAGTTTTGCACTGGGAGTGTGATCCGGTTTACAGCTTTTGCCAAGGTTGTAGGTGTCAGCTGAGCATTGACGAATTCACAGCTGGAAACCAGACCAGCTCACCCGTATGCTAATATTGTTTAAGATGAGTGTTGAACTTGCAAGAATGTGGTTTGGTTCTCTACAATGCTTGAAAGTTGCTACATGCATTAATCTGACTTGTGATGTCCATATCCCATGCTGTAAGGTAATATGTACGTTTTGCTTTATAACTGTAAAATTGCCTGCTCTGAACGTGTGAACCTAGGCAGTAAAAGTGCTTCCCCTGCCCCTCCAGGAGACTAAATGGCCATTGTGGAACATCACAACACAAAGGCTGATTTAATGGCCCTCTGACACCTGTGAAGATGCTAAGTGTAAGAAAGCATCAGCTTGAATTCTGGAAGAGGGAAATAAAGGTAGCCGACATGAACATTTTTCGTCTCTTTGCTGTATGGATTCTTACAAGGGTTGGAGCTAAGAAGCAAAAAAGCAGAGATCCCCAGGGTCAACCTGGGTTAGCCCTAAAAAGCCATTCAGTGCTGACAAAGCTCTGTCATCTTTTGGAACCATACACTGAACTCATTTGTGTATATATCTTGCCCACTTTAACCTGTAAATAACTCTCTCATGTCTTTTTCCTAGCTAATAAATCATTAGTTTGCTACAAGATTGGCTACCACGCTTGTCTTTGGCATGAGGTCTAAGGTAAGTGACGGGTCTCTTGGGACTGGGAGCAAACTGAATATTTTGATTTTTGGTGTAAGTGACCCTTTATCAGTAAATCCAGTTTGCCTGGATGGCAAGATAGACTGTTAGTGACTCCATGGTCAGACAGTTACAGTGATCCAGGAACTCGTATTTGTTACTGGATAGGTGAGATCTCATTACAGACTAGGCCACCAGTTTGAGGTGTCTGCCCTGCTTTTGATGGTCTGCCCTGAAGTTGGCATGCGTGGCCAGGAACCACTCCAGACTGCGTGACAGAAGTGAAAATACCTTCGCCAAATCCGCCGCTGCCTCACCCTGGATTTTTCCTGTTCAAAGCGTGTCACTTACTGTCTGGGTGAATGGTGTCTCCATTACCCTTGTGTCTCCTCACCAGGCATTTGAGGAGTGACCTGCATTTGCCTATATGTGGCAAGCCACATTCTGCTCTGAGGTGCAGTGAGGTTCAGAAAAGGTTCTCTGTGAAAACACTTTCTTCCTCCATTAAGTTGTTCCCTGGGCATAGAGTCAGGTCTGCAGACTTTACTCACTAAATGTGTTGTCATTACATATTACGACTGGTTGGCTCCACAGACCCAAAACAGCTACTTCAGAAGGAGTTGGATTCTATTTTGGTGCATGCTTCCCAGCCGAATAGTTAACTGCTGTAAATTCCTTTGTTGTCAAGGTTGATTTTTTTTTTATTGGTGATGTCAGAGCCAGAAATGACCCAGCCAACTTGGCATTCAGATCCCCCAGTGAGATCTGCTAGTCACTGAAAGGGAATACACAGAGAAGACAAACTTAGGGTTAGGGTTAACCCTAACCCTAACCCTAACCCTAAACCTAAAGCCAGTGACTGGACTTTAACTGAACTTCAAAGAATATCATCCAGGATGCCAAACCCAAAATTTAACTTTTTACTTATAACTGATTAAGAAAGAAATCATACTGAAATATAATTTCCAGTAGTCCAGTTCTCATGAGCAGTCCTGCAATACTAAACCAGTGTGCACAGCCCAGGACACATGAATTATCCCACATTGTAATAATGAAGCGACATTTCTTAACCATTAGGTATGGTAGAACCTCACAGTTACGAACACCTTGGGAATGGGGGTTGTTCTTAACTCTGAAATGTTCGGGACTCGGAACAAAACGTTATGGGTGTTCTTTCCAAAGTTATAATTGAGCATTGGCTTAATACAGCTTTGAAACTTTACTATGCAAACGAAAAATACTGTTTTTAACCACTTTAATTTAAATGAAACAAGCACAGAAGCAGTTTCCTTCCCTTGTCAAATCTTTTTTTAAACTTTCCCTTTATTTTTTGTTAATAGTTTACATTTAACGCAGTACTGTATTGTAATTGTAATTGCTGCTTTTGTGTGTGTGTGTGTGTGTGTCGCTGCTGCCTGATTGTACTTCTGGTTCCAAATGAGGTGTGTGGTTGACTGGTCAGTTCGTAACTCTGGTGCTTGTAGCTCTGAGGTTGTACTTAGGGTGACCAGATGGCAAGTATGAAAAATTGGGACAGGGGGTGCGGGGTAATTGGCACCTATATAAGAAAAAGCCCCAAATATCGGGACTGTCCCTATAAAATCGGGACATCTGGTCACTCTAGTTGTACTGTAAAAGCAATTCCTCTTTTCATTCCTGGCTGACACTTGACTATAGCTTCATCAGACTGGGAAACTTGGCAGGTAAGTGGAGTGATTTGAAGTAGAACTGCAGTTCCCACCACAATCCTTGTTTACTGTTAAATTAAAGTTGCTGAGTAATTCCTCCCTTAAGCAAACAGCTGTAAACTGTCCTAGTTACAATTGCAAACACATGAGTGTTGAGAAATTTACCCTTGTGATTACCAATGTCTAATTATTCCTGTTATCGCAAGATGAACTTACCCAGCAAACTCTGAAAAACAGACCTAATCTGAGGGATTCTATTAGGAGACTTTGCCAGCCTAGCACTGTTAATTACCCGAGCATTATAACTCAGTTATCTTCTCCATGGTGTTCCCTTTTCACCTCCTTTCATTTCAGTCTTTGTTGTTTTATATACTCTACAAACTTCGATATCAAGATATCCAGGGTGGTGACCTTGGCCTTTCTGCATGTTCTGTAAAGTTCTCTGTATATCTCTGGCGCCCGGTAAATCATAAAATACAGTGAACAGTAACCATAGGGGCTGAAAGCCCAGCTGTGCTCTGCAGAGTGGCTCTGAAAGGAGCATTGTTGTGTTCAGGGTTTTTCTAACTGGCAGCTGAAATGCTGTTTCTCCCTCAACTGGTAGGGGTGATCGGGGCTGGGCCTGGCAGGTTCTTGCATGGGACTGTACACCCGCATGGCCCCTCCCTGTTAAATAATAATAATGAGGTGGTGGTGGTGATGATGTAACTCATGCCAGCTTAGTGTGGTGCTCCGTTCCCTCTGATGTGCCTAGTCCACAGAGAGGATGATAAGCCTGCCTCAGGCTTGGTTGGACTATGTCGGTCTTGTGGGTCCATCACGAGAGCCTCCTAGATTAAGATCCCCAGATTTGAACCCTGCTGCTGCTGACCCACCCAGTTAAGGGGAAGGGCTACATGTGAGATGAGGATTTATGTTTCAGTAGCAATTAACCCCCCTCCCCTGAGATCAGACACTGTTGCGCTAGGCAGCGCACACACACGCACACACCTACACTTCAAGCTGGCGATGCAATTTCCAGCAGCAGGAGACATATCTCCGCTAGTTCTGATAGAACTAGAGAACTACAAAGAAAAGTGTAGCTGTGGTGATGTGAGCAGTGGCAGGAGGGGCCAGACACCCTGAGTGACTCAGACAGGGTCATACTTGGGACCCGCTAGCTCCTCCCGCTGCTCGTGCCATCATGTCTGAGCTATTTTTAGTGCACTACCTTGATTAGCACTAGTGTGGTACGTCTTTTCAAGCTGGAAATTACAGTTCCATCTCAAAGTGTAGGTTCTAGGCTTTAAGGTCAGATGGGACCGTCACAATCCTCTTATCTGACAATCTGCACATCTCAGATGGCAAACCGTCACCCATCCACCTCTGTAATATACCCATAACTCTGGCTGAGTTACTGAAGTCCTCCAATCTTGACTGACAGACTTCAAGTTACAGAAAATCCACCATTTACTCTAGTTCAAACCAGCAAGTGACCCGTGACCCATGTTGCAGAGGAAGGAGACACGCCCACCCCAGGTCTCTGCCAATCTGACCTGGAAAAATTCATTCCCAATTCCAAATCTGGTGATCAGTTAAACCCTGAGCATGTGGGTGAGAGCCACCAGCCAGTCACCAGGGGAAGAATTCTCTGTAGTAACTCAGATCCCATCTATAGCCATTGGAGATATTTGCTAACAGCAATCACAAATGAGCCACACACCATTGTAGGCAATCATATTGTACAATCCTCTTTATAAATTTAGGAAGCTTAGTCTTGAAGCCACTTAGGTTTCGTGCCCCCGCTGCTCCCCTTTGGAGGCTGTTCCAGAACTTCATTCCTCTGATGGTTAGAAACCTTCATCTAATTTGAAACCTAAACTTATAGACATGCCCATTAGAGTCTGTCCCTGCCCTCAAAGAATCAGAATCATGGAACCAGAGGGTTAGAAGGGACCACAAGGGACCTCTAGTCCAAGGTGCAGGATTTGTTATGTCTAAATCATTCAAAACAGATAGCTATCCAGCCTCCTTTTGAAAACCTCCAGTGAATGAGTTTCCATGACCTCCTGAGGCGTCTGTTCCATTGTCCTGCTGTTCTTATAGCTAGGAAATGTTTCCTGGGATTTAATCTGAATCTTCTCTGCTGGAGTTTGCACCCATAGCCTCTTGTCCTGCCCTCTGTGGCAAGAGAACAACTTTTCTCATCTTTTTTATGGCAGCCTTTCAAGTATTTGAAGACCACGATAATGCCCCCCCCCCTTAATCTCCTCTTTTCCAAACTAAACATACTTAGGCCTTTGCTCATATGGCTTGTGTTCCATCCCTGTGATCATCTTTGTCATTCGCCTCTGGTATTGGCACCTCCTGTGACTTGCATGTGATGCCTCTGTTCATGCAACCTAAAATTGCATTTGCTTTTTTTGCAACAGGATCACATTGCTGTCTCATGTTGAGGTTTTGTTCCACCACAACTCCCAGATCCTTCTCAGCAGTGCTGCTGCCAAGCCACTTGTGCATTTGGTTTTTCTTCCCTAAGTGTAGCATCTTACATTTGTCTTTGTTGAATTTCATTTTGTTCTCTATAGCCCAGTTCTCCAAGTTATCAAGATCCCTCTGAATTTTAGCTCTATCCTCCATAATGTTGGCAAACACTCCTCCCTCCACCCAGGTTTGTGCCATCTGCAGATTTGATCAGTATGCTGTCTGGATCCTGCTCTGTACTTCTTTTTGCTTTCAGAGACAGCAGTGGCCAGTACTAAATATTTAATTCAATTTTTCTTTCCCAATCTCATAGTTTTTATGGGCTCTTTATTGCTTATAAATCAAATCCACCTTTTTCGCTGCTTTCGTTGCCCTTTGCTTGAGTTAAAATGTTACTCTAATGGCAGTTACACCTTTGTATGTTCAGTGTTTATCTTTCTATCATTCGTCAAAGGACCATCCATCTTTATTATCAGCAGGGTTGGCAGCACCACCTGTTGTTAAGGATGCCCAGCACTTCCCACCATAAGACCCTATTTTTAGTTGCTTATAACCTTGTGAAACTTTTAACAGTTTGGGCTGAAATTTTACATGCTGGGTGACTGCTTCAGGAGGATTTTTTTTTAATTTTAATTTCAATGCAAAACAGTTCAGCCAGTTCTGAGACCGAGGCTAGTGGAAAATATGCTGCTTTGCTTATGTTAAAAAAAAATGGGAACTTTTTTTGAGAAGTGGTAGTGCCCCTGATGTGTTGGAGCAGGAACTCGAAATTTGCCTGGCCTTTGTGTCAGGGAGGTGCCTTATGCCGTTACCATGAAAAATATTCCCAAGTCTTTAAAAATGATGGTGTGCACATGCTCAGCAGAGACTTGCTGGAGCTTCACAGCTAAAATGTCTGAACATCCTGTCTGCACCGAGCATGCTCCAGCCCAGGGCTGAGCAGGACTAGGCTGCTGCAGGGAGTGCTGGGTTCAGGCACCAGAACGGGAAGCAGGGAGACCATCTCTCCTGTGCTGCCAATGCCCCCCAACTCAGGCAGTGTGGGGGAGGAAGCTGCTTGATTCAAATGCAGAGGGGGAAAGAGCTGGAATGCGGGGAGGGGAGGTAGGTTGGAACAACAAGAAAGCTGGCAGGAAGGAAGGAATACGTGACCGGGATGGGGGAGGGGAGGGAAAATGGGACTGGGATTTGGGCCTGGGGCAGGGACTAGGCCTGGCTGTGCAAAGAGACTGGGATGTGTGAGCCAAGCAGGGAGACTGAGACAGCCTTAGCAAGTTGACTGGGGCTATGAGTCCAGGATGAAGAATAGGCTGTGTACTGGGGGCAGGGGATGGGGGAGAAGGATTCATAATTTTAAGGCCAGAAGGACCTTAAAAGTCTGACCTCAGAGGAGCCTGGGACTGGAAGCTGGAGAGGGAAACAGGATGGGGGGAAGTAGGACCCAGTGAGTCAGGGAGAGACTCACACTGGATAAGTAGGCAGGGGGGAAAACTGGGACTAGCTGGACAATGCGACTGGGGTGTGGAGTGGGGGGAAGGAGGTAGGGGGAGGGGAAACAGATCTGACAAGGAGCCAGGATTCAGGGGAGAACTGGGCCTGGGTAGGCAAAAAGACTGGGACAAAGATCCAGGGGGGTGAGGGGTGGAGTTTGGACAATGAGCCCAGGGCGGGAGACATGGAATGGGAGCCAGTGGGAACAAGTAGCAGCCAGGGGCAAGCAACGGGAGTCCAGGGGAAGGGAGACAGAAAGCTCGGATGAGTAGCTGGGGGTGGGGTGGGGACACTTGGGCTGGGAGTAGAGGGGGAAGAGTGGGAGTGGGGGGACCAGATATGGATTGGTTACAGAGCGTGCTTATACACACCAGCCGTGTTCATCCTACAGTCCTTTAACGCTCCGCCAGGTATGGCCGAGGTTCATTTAAATAAGGTGTTTTACAAACAGTGTCACCTAGTGGCTGAACAGCATAATACTGTTTAGCATTTCATTGCACCTGGTAAGTTCTACATTCCTACCATTTACAATATTTACACTATCTTTGAGGTTCAGAAGGATCAGTCTGTTAAGTGTCTCTGAATTATGCTGGTTTCTAATTGCAAGACTCGAATGTGTAACAACCTGGTCCTCTGGCTCTCCATTAATTGCAACGACTGGTTGTGGATGGTTTGGAATCATTGAGTGTTCCTCTGTTTCTGCATCTGCTGTCTGTAGAATTTGCTCAGTTGATTTTTCTTTCTGAGGGTACATCTATACTACCCGCCGGATCAGCAGGTAGGGTTCGATGTATCGGGGATCGATTTATCACGTCTCGTCTGGACGCAATAAATCGATCCACTAATCGACACCCGTACTCCACCTCGGCAGGAGGAGTAAGCGGAGTCAACGGGGAGCCACAGCAGTCGACTCGCCGCCGTGAGGACGGCCAGGTAAGTTGAACTAAGATACTTTGACTTCAGCTACTGTATTAGCATAGCTGAAGTTGCGTATCTTAGTTCGAACCCCCCCGCTAGTGTAGCCCAAGCCTGAGGAAGAAACTGTAGATGTCGATGGTCTCTGTTGAACTCTTCACTGTTAGTCTCGATTACCTATGAGCTGGGCGATGAATTCTTTTTCTTCATGAAGAGCTGGAGTTCCACCATTTTCTCCATCCCGTTTGACATGAACACAGTCACCAGGTTCTAGACCTGGCAGTTCTCTGGGTGACATCTCTTGTAAAAGTATTCATAAGCTCTTTTATCTGATTTAACTACTATCTTCATGTCTGGCCACTTTGGAAACAGGCTATTTTCCAAAGTTGGAACAGTAATTCTGGGTTGACATCCCATCAGGAGATGTGCTATTGGTGTTGATCTGTAACTCAGAATGGCAAAGAATGGATCTTCCTGCTGCAGGATTTTCTTGGCTATCCATACAGATTCCTCAGCCTCTCCATTTGCTTGTGAGTAATGTGGACTGCTAGTAATATGATCAAAATCATATTTTGAATGTATTTGTTTGTTCATAATTCTGCTGCAGTGAATTGTGGTCAGTTGTCCATCATCAGTAGTTGTTCTGGAATACTGACGTGAGCAAAAGTGCACTCAAGTTTCTTGATAACACTGCAACATGCTTTTGTCTTTCAAGTACGTTATTTCTATATACCTGGAAAAATAGTCCACTCTGGTAAGGCAATGATGTCCTCTGAATTCGCATAAATCTGCCACCAGTTTCTTCCAAGGTCTCTCTGATAGGGGTGTTTTGTATGCTGTATGGCTCAACGTTGAATCTTACGTTGATTTGTACTGGATCTCCTTTCAAAAGTCCAGTATCATCAACTCCTCCATTAAGTTCTTCCATCTTTCTCACTAGACTCATCACAGCTGCCACACTGTGACTGAGAAGGCTGTTGGTCTTTGAACCTTTGATCACATGCTCTCCGAATGCATAGCTTCTTTCTTCTTAAATTGTTTCTGGGGTGAACCGGCCCATGCTGTTCAGCATCCCTCCACGGCTAGTCAGAACTGCATCAGGCAACCTCAGCTCTAAGAGGGGTTGAAGGTGATTGCAAGACCCTTCTGAGATAACCTTGATGTCCGTTACTGAGTCAATTTTAAAGTCAATAGTTATATTCAGTTTCACTCTCCAGGCAGGCTCCATGTCATCACAAGTGATAGATCTCAGAAACAATGGCTCTTGATTATAATATGAGTCAAGTCCCTGACTGCTTTGGATCGGCAAACAGCTGCCTGTATCCTTATTTGGTGCAGGTATCACACCATGAGCTCTGGTTGGACAGATATCATCTCTTGGGATATAGCTTTTTCCACACCTTGTGCACGTAGGCTGGACTTTGTCCCTCTTAGCCTTGGAGTTCTCTCTCCTGGCCTCAGGGGTTTTATGATAATGACTTTTAACACTTCTGTGTCTAGTTATAGTTTCTAAGCTAGTTTCGGGTTTTTCAGGTTTCTCAAGTTGCTCTAGGTCAGGAGGGACCAACCTGGGGCTCCGGAGCCACATGCGGCTCCTTAGAAGTTAATATGCGGCTCCTTGTACAGGCCCCGACTCTGGGGCTGGAGCTACAGGCGCCAATTTTCCAATGTGCCAGGGGGTGCTCGCTGCTCAACCCCTGGCTCTGCCACAGGCCCTGCCCCCACTCCACCCCCTTCCCGCCCCCTCTCCTGAGCCTGCTATGCCCTCGCTCCTCCACCTTCCCCCCACCCCCGAGCCTCCTGCTTACCATGAACCGCTGATCAGGAGGTGCAGGGAGAGAGGGGGAGGCGCTGATCGACGGGGCTGCCAGTAGGTAGGAGGCACTGGGAGCAGGGTGGGGGGGAAGCTGATGGGGGGCTGCTGACGTATTACTGCGGCTCTTTGGCAACGTACATTGGTAAATTCTGGCTCCTTCTCAGGCTCAGGTTGGCCACCCCTGCTCTAGGTTTTGCTGTTTCAGATGGCTCTGCTATTTGAATAGGTGTGTCAACACTGTCACCACCTGCTCTGATAGGGCTTATGGGCATGAATAACCTCTCTCTGAAAACACTCAGACCAAGGGTTCATCTACTCAGCAGCTGGGCAGGTGCTTCCTCGCATGGGTAGACAGACGCACTAGCTCTGCCTGAGTTAGCATCCGAACAACAGGCGTAGCTGTGGCAGTTAGGTTTAAGCTCAAGTCCCTTTTCCAGCCACACACAAGTCAGTCTGGCTCAGGCCAGAAACCCCTCTGGGCTTGGCCCTTCATACCTGGCTGGGGGGTGGGGGGGTTAAAGCGTTGGTCCCGCTGTGATGTGGGTCAAAAGCCCAGGCATTTTGCAGCGTGGACACAGCTCAAGTCCGGGTCACCAGACTCAGGTCTATAGAGTTCACCAAGACTATCCCACAATCCCTTGGGGCTGTGCTTCCCAACCCGTCCATCCCCAACCTTCCCATTTGCTTCCCAGGAACCAGATGCAATCTCCTGGGTCGGATGCAGCTGCTTAGCATTTAATCCTTCATCTCCATGCCAAGTGCTCTACTGAAAACAGTCAACTGTCATGTGTATTAGCTATGGATGGCAGTAAGAAATCCTGCATCCAGTGCACTGATGGCTGGCCAGAGGAACTCAGCTGGATTCTGGTTAACCTCTGCTGCGAGGCGAGTAAGAAATGGTCATGTCTGCAAAGCTCTATCGGAGTGACTGGCCTCGCTAGGGATCGACCATACAGCAGCCCAATGGAGGGAGCAAATCAAGCAGGTGAAGACAGACTACCACAAGTCCAGGATGCTAACGGCACCTCTGGGAACCCCTGTTTTCCTTCCTCTTTTACAAGGAATTTGCTAGAGTTCTGGGTACTGTAGTGAGCACTGAGCCCAGAGCATTACATGACAATCTGCTGAGTGGGGATAGCACCCTTATAACCACCAGGGCCGGCTCCAGGCACCAGCGAACGAAGCAGGTGCTTGGGATGGCCAATGGGAAGGGGCAGCATGTCTGGGTTTTCCATGGCAATTCAGCGGCGGGTCCCTCTCAGACTAAAGGACCTGCTGCCGAATTGCTGCCGAGGAACGAAGCGGCGTGGTTCAGGTACCACCGAAGTACCACCAATCGCAGCTTTTTTTTCCCCCTTCACCGCTTGGGGTGGCAAAAAAGCCTGAGCTGGCCCTGATAACCACCCAGTCCTGGGCACCACCGGAGGAGAGCCAGCTGCTGGATGAAGGGCAAGAAGTGACCCTGGCGCTGAAGCCGATAACCGAAGGGGCTATGTCTCTGGAGCAGCTCCTGCACATCCTGGCTCCGTACTCAGAGGAGCTATTTGAGGGTGGCCCTGGGGAGCAGCTGGCTGCAGAACCAACACCAGAGCAAGCCCAGGAGCCAGAGACTGCTCAGTTTCTGCCACTGTGATGGTTTTTATTTAATATAGGGATGGGACGGATTTCTGGCTTATGGCTCTAAGTTATTAATACAAGCCATGGTTTTGGTGTGCGTCCTTTCCTCAGCAGAACACATGCCATTCCGCTAGTGCCACCCCCTCCCCCGACACCATGTGGGATTCAAAATGGACCCTCCGCCCCCAACCAGAGGAAGAAAGTTAAACAAGCAGCGAGCCTGACCTTTTTACTAGTATCTCATCGCTTGTTATTGGCATGGGCTGGGGCTCCACAGCTGATAGCGTCACGTACCATCCCTGTCTAATACAGCCCACCTTATTCATCAGCCACACCTACACTCTCCCAGGCCACCTGTAAACTGAGTCCCCAAAAAACCTAGCTGCTATGAGTCCAAACAACACCGGAGTCTGTAGCTGGTCCATAACTAGCTTAAATGAATCCCAGTTACAGTGGAGAGTGTCAGTCTGTCTGTGTTCAGTGTTCCCATGGCTGGCAGTCAGGCAGGTCCGTGCATGGACACAGGGTGCTTTGTAAGGAGGCTGTATGTGGATCCAGGGCAAATCAGCATCTTGTTGATTTTTTGCCATGAATTTTCATCCGTTTCTGACAGGCGATGAAAGCAAACGTTTCATGAAGTAGGAACTCCAGATGGCTGGTTACATCTCTGGGCAGGGCACACTTATTAGGGTCACCTCTGTAACTCAAGAGCCCCTGCATTCCATGATATGCTGGTTGGCCACTAGATGCCTAAGTATCTCCTGAGCATAGATGGATGGCTGTCCTCCATTGGTCTGGAACAAAAGTTCACACTTACACTCAGGGACCTGCAGAATATCAGAGCTTTCCAGAGCTTGCCTGCCTGATGTGATTGAAAAACCATAGCTAATAACGAGACCGCTCATCATTCCCGCCCTCCTGGAGAAAATGAGGGGGATGTGGAAATCACTTCAACTGCATTTTGTATGTGTCTCGCACCATGATGTGGGATGGCTTTCAGGGCTGCTCCAAAGGACATCAGAAGTATCCGGTGTTTTTTGATGTTAATAAAATAATGTCCATCGATAAAAAGCATTATCTTTTGACCTTGAATTACAGCAGCCCCTTTGACAGTGGAAAATGTATTTTTTTAATCGTGATCAGACAACAATGTGCTCTTCCTTTTTTCCTTTCAAAGCCCTTCCACCTCCATAGAGCAAACACGCATCCCACCTACTGTGGGCAAGAAGAAATAGTCGGAGATGAGCTGAAGGAGAGACTCTAGATAAAATGAATCAGCAGAGAGAGTTCCAGAAAGGCCAAAAGGCTAAAGATGTAAGAAGGGTGGAAAGAGACACAAAGGCTGCACAGCACAAGGAGACAATGGTGGACAGATTAATAGGGGGGAGGGATAGCTCAGTGGTTTGAGCATTGGCCTGCTAAACCCAGGTTGTGAGTGCAATCCCTGAGGGGGCCATTTCAGGATCTGGAGCAAAAATCTGTCTGAAGGTTGGTCCTGCCCTGAGCAGGGGGTTGGACTAGATACCTCCTAAGGTCCCTTCCAACCCTGATATTCTATGATTTTATGACACATGCCTGCAGGTTGAGGGAGGATACCAGCGAGCAAGAGAAGAAACTGTATGAGTGATGACTTGTGCTCATGGCTACTAGTCTGCAGGCTCTATTGCTGCCTTCAGCTCCTGCTCCAGCCCCATCCCCTGAGTACCCTCCATGCTTTTGTGTCTGGCAGACTGTGCAGTCTTTGGACAATTCAGAGGGTGGCTGGATCATGTCATAGACAAGCAATGGTAGCACACAGACTGGACAAATGTACCCAGTGCAGTCAGCCACTCCAGTCCAGTCACAGCCTGCATGTTCAAAATGCACCAGAACGGCCAAAGAGAACCAAGGGACAGGGGATATCCAGGAATAGCTCGACGTGACATTTGGAAACATGCCCTTTTCACAGTTTTTGCACTTAGTGTGTTTGTTGTGCTGTACATTTTGATGACAGCCAGTCTGCCTTTCTGCTTCTTCCAGTGGTATGTAAATAACTGGGTAAAATAAAGGGTTTGAATTTGCACACCGGGATACAAGAGCAAGTTTTATTATACGTCATGGTAAAAGTGGCACAAACTAATGAGGAATCCAGCAGTATCTTGAGTCCACTCATGGCCAGAAAGCCCTCTTCTCTTCTCAGACATTGTACAGAACACAGCAGGCCACAATAAAGTCAACTGCACTGATGACAATGGGGTTGTACTTTGGGTGGCCAACCCATCCCACCATCCATGCAGTGTGGCTATACTTGTATTTTTGGCGTGCTAGCTTGATGAAAGCTGGCATATATGTGTCTGCTTGAGCTGGGAATTACACTTCCAGCTCCAGTGTAGATGTACCCTGAGTCTGGTTTATTATGGGTGAGGGAAGCTGCTTATACACTCAAACAAGGGCACTACATGAGTCTAACAGCACCCTGAGGTCTACCAGTATGGTCACAACAGGGCATTGAGCAACTCTAAATGAGAGTCAGGTATCTGTTGCAGATTAGTGGTACATTACAGGCTGTTCCTGATCTGTTCTATGCTTCACAGAATAACCATGAGACATGGAAGACCCTTTATTGTGAAGTTGGTTGTGGCCTTGTGCTCATGGAAGGGAGGCCCAGTGGTTAGGCTGTTAGCCAGCAACCTGGGTTCAGTTCCTGGCTCTGTGTGCCCGTGGGCAACTCATTTTCTATCTCTGTGAGTCAGCTGCCATGTGTAACCTCCCTGCCTCCCCCTGAGGTGTTGGAAGGTGCTGAGATACTACCATAGTGGGGCCATCTGAGTCCCTGAGATAGGTAGGTGGATTGATAGAAGACCCAGCCAAGGGAAATGACATTGCCCAGTTACAAGTCAAGGCCAGTTACATGTGAGCTTTGGTCCATCTCTTGCTGGCCCCACTGAGAAGGCCGGCTCCCAAAGAGCACCACAGATAAAATGACCAGAGCAAAGTTCTTGTTTGTAACCTTTGATTGCAGATTACAGGGAACCAGCGACATTTATCCCAATAAACCAGCAAGAACAGAGCTTGATTTCCTTCAGTAATGAGGAGGAGAGGAACAGCTAGTTCCTCTTTCACATTGACAAATTTGACATAGTGCGTCACTCTGCCCCTGAGTTACACAAACATGAATCAGTTTCAAAAAGTAACCAGGAGACCAACCAACAAATATTCAAAAATCATTATCTAGAAGGCTGACATGTGCCCAAGATACCACGTTAGACTAACTCCGTTTTCCAGCAAAAATAATCCAGAGCTGAGCAAGAAGTAAAAAATCGAAACAACGGGATTAGCAAGCACGTTTGTGAATAAAAGTGCTTACATTGGTTCTCTACGATTTGTGGGCACATATTTTTTGTTATTCATGAATACTTGGACAACTACTGGGTATTACTGAAAACATCCCTGAACCCTGAACACTCATCAGTTTTCCCACTAATGATTATTTAGCCAAAAATTCACAATAGAGAGAGCATCATTCATCGTTCCTATTCTTTGTTCTCCTGTTTAAAATGTGTCCATCCTGTAGTCATGCAGCAGAAACAATACAATGGGACGGAAACAGCATAGTCACAAACAAATTGAATGTAACAGTGCAAGGTCATGCACTTACGGACTAACAACAAGAATTGTGCTATAAGATGGTGATTTGGAAGCGACAGAGGAGGAGAAAGACCTGGGAGTATTGGTTGATCACAGGATGACTATGAGCCACCAAAGTGATGCAGCTGTGAGAAAGGCTAATGCAGTCGCAGGAAGCATCAGGCGAGGTATTTCTAGTAGAGACAGGGAAGTGTTAGTACTGTTATACAAGACACTGGTGAGACCTCATCTGGAATTCTGTGTACAATTCTGGTCTTCCATGTTTAAGAAAGATGAATTCAAACTGGAACAGGTGCAGAGAAGGGCTGCTAGGATGACCCAAAGAATGGAGAAAACTACCTAATAAGAGGAGATTCAAAGAGCTTGTCTTGTTTAGCCTAACTGAACGAAAGCTATGGGGAGCTATGATTGCTCTCTATAAATACATCAGAGGAATAAATACCATGGAGGGAGAGGAGTTAGTCAAGTTAAGCATCAATGTTGACACAAAAACAAATGGATATAAACTGGCCATCAATAAGTTTAGGCTTGAAATTAGACGAAGGTTTCTAACCATCAGAGGAGTGAAGTTCTGGAACAGCCTTCCAAGGGGAGCAGTGAGGTCACAAAAACCTAACTGGCTTCAAGACTGAGCTTGAAAGTTTATGGAGGGGATGGTATGATAGGATTGCCTACAATGGTATGTAGCCGTTGTGAAAGTAGACTGAATTAGATTGTAAAAGTAGAATGGATTAAAGAATGCTGTATGTTCCTTTAAGCAGGAATGAGGAATGTTGAAATAAAGTTGTCAGGAAGAGAAACATTAAGGTATGGAACAATGGGTCCACTTAAGCTAATGGTGGGACATTAGCAGGAGACTGATAAGAGTTAATAAAGAAATAAGATATGTATGTCTAGCCCCAGGTAAACTTATCAGTTCTGTTCCCTTTGTTATCTTGTTAAGTTCCCGCCCTTTTTATCTGTAAACAAAGTAGTTTAAGCCTTGCATGGCACTCACACATTATCTGGATGTATTAGCAGAGCTCTTTGCTAATAAAACAGAGTGGTCTGACAAATTGTGAGGCCTGAATCTGACTTTGACACTGTTCTGCAACAGGTAGTAGCAAATATCTCCAATGGGCGGTGATTGGATACTACATGGGGAGGTTCTGAGCTACTACAGAGAATTCTTTCCCAGGTGTCTGGCTGCTGGGTCTTGCCCACATACTCAGGGTCTAACTGATCGCCATATTTGGGGTCAGGAAGGAATTTTCCCCCAGGTCGGATTGGCAGTGCCCATGGGCAGGTTCACCTTCCTCTGCAGCATGGGGCACAGATGACTTGCAGGTTTAAACTAGGGTAAATGGTGGATTCTCTGTAACTTGAAGTTTTTAAATCATGATTTGAGGACTCCAGTAACTCAGCCAGAGGTTGGGGTCTATTGCAGGAGTGGGTGGGTGGGGTTCTGTGGCCTTTGATGTGCAGGAGGTCAGACTAAATGATCACGATGGTCCCTTCTGGCCTTAAAGTCTATGAGTAAGCAATACAATGGTACAGAAACAATACAATCACAGAGAAAAAATGCAGTGATCAACCACACAGCAGGGATGAGATTCACTCTGTGCAGAGGGCCAACACAACATTTACATACCATTCAAAGTCCTACCATGCCCAGCAAAGAGCAGCAAATCAAAGCAAACAGCGTATCAGTGTATGAACCAACCTAAGGTGAAAATGGTTTAGCCAAGCTATTATGTGATTGGAGACTATGTGCTAAGCGCTATGAGGTAGGACCTGAGTCTTTATATATGCATGTCTAGTGCTATGGGGCCCTGGTTCTGGATGGGGCCCCTGGCAGATGCTATAATGTTAATATTCAAGATGAGAGAAGGAGGGTCTAGCCACTGGTGCTATCTGACCCTTGAGGTGCTATGTCAGGTCAGTTGGACCCCCACACTGATGTCCATCACATCGCCAGCGCTTTCTCTGAGCCAGATCTGGGGCTGGTCTAAGCCATGTTGGAGGTCAGGGCTGTAGGAAGCAGCCATGTGTGTAAACTGCTATGAGATCTCTGGGTGGGCAGTGCTATGGATGCCTAAAGTATTATCATCACTGCTGGAAGTAGGATGCCAGTCTGGACCAACCAATAGTCCGGTGTGGTATAACCAATCCTATTACACCTCTACCTGAATATAACGCTGTTCTCGGGAGCCAAAAAACCTTACTGCGTTATAGGTGAAACCACGTTATATCGAACTTGCTTTGATCCACCGGAGTGCGCAGCCCTCTCCCCCCTCCCCGGAGCACTGCTTTACCACGTTATATCCGAATTTGTGTTATAGCGGGTCGCATTATATCAAGGTAGAGGTGTATTTGGAATCTATTCCCAAACCTCCCCTGTATAACCCTGGCTTCTCTTTTGCCAGGCTGTAGAGAAGCTAATAAATATTATACTATTACTTGATTATCCCTACATAATATATTGTTACATCTGGCTTAAGGGGATTTTACAAAAGACCCCTCTTCTCCCTCCCCGCCTCCTCTGGCTGTGCCCATTTTGTGTTCCAGGCACCTGAGCAAGAGGCCGCTGGTCAGGCGGAGCCGAGGGCCTGCTGCCTAGGGCCAAAGAGCTTGGCCCTGAAGCTAAACCCCTTTGTTTACTCCCACTGGCTCACTGATTCTCTAGATTAGAATAAATCCTAATCCCACAACCGTTCATTAACCGGGAGCCACTTCCCTTCCAGGAGCAGTTCTCTCCACAGGGGCTGGGAGAAGACAGTGAAACACAGGATGTGAGAAGATGTGCAGCAGACACTCAGTTCTGCTCGCTCAATACCTGTGGCAGTGGGCAGTGTTCTATAGTGGGGCGTCACCCGGGTGATTTACTATATAACTGTGTGTGCCAGCCTGCAGTAATTCAAACGCCGTGCAAACACCGTTGTCATTTACCCCGCACATAAACATTGGGTGATAAGTAGCTGCCAAACCCACGGGCAGCCCATGCATGCAGTGATATTTTTCCCAGAGATTTCGTGTTCTGCTCTTTTCTGAGCTGATGCGATATGAAGTCTTTTTACAGCCACTTGATTACTGTGTGTGGGAATCCTCTCTGCACTTAACAGCAGCTCAGCCATTGTCCTCGTGTCTTCCTGGGGAAGAGGGAAGACGCCAGCAACTTGAAGACCAGAGTCAGTTGAATACCAGGATTTGCCAAATAAATTATCCAATGACTATCCCCTGTATTTACTGAATAATTCACTGAACTAATATTTGCCGTACAATACATTCTCTTAGTGTGGAGGGATAGCTCAGTGGTTTGCATATTAGCCTACTAAACCCAGGGTTGTGAGTTCAATCCTTGAGGAAACTACTGAGAGATCTGGGGCAAAATCAGTACTTGGTCCTGCTAATGAAGGTAGGGGGCTGGACTCAATGACCTTTCAAGGTCCCTTCCAACTCTAGGAGATAGGTATATCTCCATTTATTTTAGATTGACTATCACTCACTCAATCATAGAATACATGACTCTGACTGGATGAAAACTGCCAACACTCTCAGATAATGCATTGGCTGGACAGTATGTGATCAAATGTCATTAAATGATGTGCTTGGAGAGTCTGCAGAGATTTCAGTCAAGGAAAGGCTGTGGTCACCTGCTTGCTCAATGGTGGTTCTTACAAGGGGGTGGTATTTCCCCTCTCTGCAGAAAGACAGCACATGGCCCAGGTCCATAGAGTTTAAGTGATATAAGGGCCTTCTGGTGGATCTCGCTATTTCTATCACCATACACACCCATCTATCAATCTATTCTATCCACCTCTATTTCAGAGCCTTCTGTCCACTGTTCCAGATAGGAAGGAGTTGGAGAGAGAGATTTCCTCATTCTATCTGAATCCAAAATTGAAGCGGAAAATTCATGC
This sequence comes from Mauremys mutica, assembly GCF_020497125.1. Taxonomy (NCBI): domain Eukaryota; kingdom Metazoa; phylum Chordata; order Testudines; family Geoemydidae; genus Mauremys; species Mauremys mutica. The sequence goes on along the minus strand of NC_059092.1, from coordinate 18,252,012 downwards.
CTGACCCTGGAGGAAAGGCAGAGGCAGTAGAGACAGCATCACGCTATGGAGCCACCTCGTCAAGAATGGGGCTCAGTGTGTCCAAACACCATCTGACCCCCTCTTGGATGTGTCGCACCCTCCTCTGGCAGAGATCTGACGGGTCTGGCTGCACTGGCACAGCTTGTCATGCCCACCAAGTCTCATTGAGCTGTATTGAGCTGAACGGTGTAGCTCTGGGTCTGTCTCTGTCAGCAGAGGGTTCAGATAAGTGCTGGACACAGAGTGGAATGAGAAGGATCCATGACTTGCTATCCTAAATTGGTTCCCTTCTGGAACAAATCAAAAGGGACCTGTATTCTCTGGCAGGAGAGCAGAGCAGATAATCACAGTGCTCCCATTTGGTCTTAAAAGCCATTAAACCAGGGGTAGGCAACCTATGGCATGGGTGCCAAAGGCGGCATGCGAGCTGATTTTCAGTGGCACTCACACTGCCCGGGTCCTGCCACCGGTGCAGGGGGACTCTGCATTTTAATTTAATTTTAAATGAAGCTTCTTAAACATTTTAAAAACCTTATTTACTTTACATACAACAATAGTTTAGTTATATATTATAGACTTAGAGAAAGAGACCTTCTAAAAAGGTTAAAATGTATTACTGGCACACAAAACCTTAAATCAGCGTGAATAAATGAAAACTCAGCACACCACTTCTGAAAGGTTGCCGACCCCTGCATTAATCTGTTTGTATTAGGGATAGATATTCCTTACATGGAGTCACCCAAGATAAGCAGATTTACATCTGCTGCCCTCTCCCCAACCTCAAGCCCTGAGACAAGGCCAGTACCTGTGAGGGAGATAGTGGCGGGGGTAGGGGGAGGGCAGCAGCTTCAGCAGATGTTACTGAGCATGCTCGGTACAAGCCAAGCAGCAACTCTGTGGCAATGGGGCACGTGGTTTCCCCCGCCACACACACATGCATCGTCTCTGCTCCAGCCTGATACACCTCTTCCTAGCAACAAAAATCTTGTCTGCATGAGAAGTGGAGTTGCGAGCACCCCTCGATAATGTTCACATTCAGCTCGGTACAGGGACTTCGGTACAAACTCCGCAGTGTGCACAGCAACCTTTCCAGACTGTTGTCAGCAGGCATTTTGGAGCCTCTTAACGAGAGTTTGGTTTTGAACATGTTTTCAGCCCTTCGGATTCACTTTCTGAAAGCTCTTGTGCGAGAAGAATTCCCATCTGAGAGCCTGAGTGCTGGGGTGTAGCTGGGATGGATTGAAATGAAACAGAACTCATTTCGGAGAAGCGTGCAGTGGTTAAACCATCCAGCTGGGGAACAGAACCAACACCATGTGACCTAGTATCCAATAACACAGTTCTAATAACAGGGTCGATCAGCAGCCCCCCCATCAGCTCCCCGCTCCCCTAAGTTCCCTGTGCTGCAGCTGCCCAGCAGGTTAGCAATTGCAGCTGTCCCTCCCCCACTGCCATGTGCTGCTCCTGCCCCCTGCCTTGGAGCTGCTCCCCGAGCCTCCTGCTTGCTGTGCAGGGGGGAGGGGGGAAAAGGGGGCTAATGTCAGGGTGTCCCCCTTCCCCTTGCTCCTTCCCCCCACTTCCATAGAGCCGGGGCAGCGGGGAACATGACAGGGCTCAGGACGGAGGGAGTTTGCTGGCAGCAGCTGCTGTCTCAACTTGCTGATCTACTTAGAGTGGGGCCAGCATACTTAAAGGGGAAATGCTCGTCTCTCTCTCTCTCTCTCACAAACGGTGTGTATCTCTGTCTCTCTCTGCCATGCTGTCTCCCCTCCCTCCATTCCTGCACCTTGTAGAGTGTGAGGCTACAATAACAATGGATTAACCCTTGAGTGCTCAGCCAATTGTTAGTTCATCATTTAGCAGTAAGGCATTCCCTGGGAAATATCCCACCGTCTTCCTCCCTCTGACTTCACCACCTCAAGCAAGCTTCACAATCATCATTGCTGTGTACCAGTATTAACTTGTTTGTTTAAAACTTATACTCTGTGTGTGTGTGTGTAAATATATATATATATATAGTTTTTGTCCGATGAAAAACATTTCCCTGGGACCTAACCCTCCCCCTGTTTACATTAATTCTTATGGGGAAATTGGGATTTGCTTAACATCATTTCGCTTAAAGTCGCATTTTTCAGGAACATAAGTACAACGTTAAGTGGGGAGTTACTGTATGAACATGTGGCATTAACTATAAGGATCATGGTTGTTGTCAAATGCCACCGATGTGATGCTGTGCTCTGTTCAGTAATGATAACAGTCGGCTGCGTGCGTGTGCTGTCCCGCCTCTGCGCAGATCGCTGGCACAGCAGATCTTGAGCGAACTGCCTGATGACCACTGACTCTAATAAGGTACGAAGGTACCCAGCCAGCTTTATTGTCAAATGAAACACTGTCTCTAGCTCCCCGGATCAGATGTCTACAGTTCTGCTAGTACATATGTGCTCCCTAGGGTGACCAGACAGCAAATGTGAAAAATCGGTACAGGGGGTGGGGGGTAATAGGAGCCTATATAAGAAAAAGACCCAAAAATCAGGACTGTCCCTATAAAATTGGGACATCTGGTCACCCTAGTGCTTCCTGACAATGGACCGGCCCAGTCGGTGGCAGGATTTGCCACTGCCCCCTAGGCCAGACAAAGACATTCACTCAGGGATGCGTTCATATAGACAGGTACAATCAGGTGACACATCACTCGTGACGCATTGAGGTACAACCCCTCTGCGCATTAGGGTGCTGCCTCTCTCCTACAGGTTGGTTCAAACAAACAAGTCTATCCATCATATTGTCCTTTTGACCCTGTCTTTCGGATGCGTCGCCCTGTTCCGTGTTATCTCTGTGGAATGTGTTCGTACCAGGATGTTCTGGTGCCATCCTGGCACGCGTTCATCTTATTAGTGCTTATATGTGTATACATGCTTTTAGCAGCCTTCTTCTTGCCGACTTCTGGGAGCAGGGCCTGCCTCTGGCTCACAGCTTAACTTTGCTTTATGTTAGCAAGGTCTTGACCATTACTTCAGTTCAGGCCTCAGGCCTCATACCGGGCCTCTGATACCAAAGGGTTTATGTTTCAGGGACTCATCTTCAGGGGCGGCCCCAGGCACCAGCACCCCAAGCGCGTGCTTAGGGCAGCAAGCCACTGGGGGCGCTCTGCCAGTCGCCACGAGGGCGGCAGGCAGGCTGCCTTCGGCGGCTTGCCTGCGGGAGGTCCGCCGAAGCCGCGGGACCAGCGGACCCTCCGCAGGCAAGCCGCCGAAGGCAGCCTGCCTGCCGTGCTTGGGGTGGCAAAATGCCTAGAGCCGCCCCTGCTCATCTTACTACAACGGTGTCTTCTCATCACCGGTTTGGTTAAGTGGCAGAACTAGTTTGGGACCATTCAAAGCATAATCTAATGTTCCACATTCAAAACAAGCAAACAAACAACTTTACTTGTTTTAATTTAAAATTGGGCTGCCAAATTTTCAAATGGGAGTGCTGGTGCCTTGATGTAGGCTCCTAAATCCGAATTCAAAGAGCCTGAATTTTAGAGGCACCCTGAACACTTGCCTTTCCCACTGCTTTCAGCACTCTGCAGGGCTGTGTTAGATCCTTGGGGGCAACAGTTTTAGGAAGAAATCACTGGAGACACAGAGAGCTGTAAACCTTGAAAGCAGCCACACACTGACCTAACCAAAAACCAGCTAAAACGGGCTGGGCTAGCCCCTAATAATCTAACTCAGTTGCCACGGCAACACAAAAGTCTATTACCACGACAACCAGATACACAACAGGCTGGCCCTAGAATCTGCATTTCCCTAAAACATACTTTCCCCTTCCCATCACCTCATTCATCTTCCCCTCCAGCTCAGTGACCCTGGTCACTAGACATCATCCCTTAGGGGAACTGCGATTGGTTTCACACTCGGGATGACGGTCACGCAGGACACAGAGCCAGCACAAGGCCTACGCATTACTGACGTGCTAGCTAGACCTTATTGTGAAGGACTAAGTGGGACTTCAGCGATGCCTCGGCCCTGTGCTGGCCCTTTGCATGGGGGTGAAGTGCATCCTCAGCACATCGGGGAGCCGGTTAGTCCACGTACGGAGCCCAGTGAAGGCACTGGTAGATGACCGTGTTCTGCACCTCCCAGGAGGCACTGAGCAGCTTGCAGTATCAGGCCTTTGATCTCCATCACAGCTGGGCTACCGAGGCTGTCAGTGATGAATTCAAGCATAAACGCCAAGGAACAGGCGTAAAACTTCAAACAGATTGATCACGGCGTATTGAGTGTTATCATAGAATCACAGATTATCTTTTATTTGGCCTCGTTTCTACCTGGGCACTTCGGTTGGCTCTTTGCCAAGGAGGTTATAATTGACCCTAGCCAGTGACGGTGATGTCTTAGTTACACAGTAACCACAAGAGAACCCTTTAAAAATCACACCTCCTTGTCCTCAGGTTAAAGGAAACCAGGTCCAAAGAACTTCTAGGCAAGGCGAGAGCTGAGAGGCACATCCCGAGACTTCTGGTCACCATGAAGGCTCTCCCGGCTGCTGTTCTGTGCCTGTGCACCCTGGCAGCCTTCTCTGACTGTGTCACCGTCCAGGTAAGAGTTCTTTAATTCCTCCTGCAGCCCCAGGTGCAGCGCATAGAGCTCAGCAGGATTAGCTTGCGGCAGCAAACTGGGAAGTACCCGCCCTTCTGACAGTCTATTGTTACTTTCATCTTTAATAATACCCCAAAAGGGCAGGAGGCGATGAGTGGGCAATACAGCTGGTCATACAGGAGGCTGCTACTGATGCACTAACTTTGACCAGACTGTGTAAGGAATAAATTCCAATTCCAGTTGTGTAGTACGTGCCAATTCAGGAACAAAATCCCACCCAACATTTACTTTAAAAAACCCAAATCAACGAACCGAAAAACAACCAAACAAAAGACACCAGAGAACTAACGTGACATTGGCAAGCCACCACCTCGTTCGCTTTGCCTGTATTCATATCCCTTCCCCACTCCCTGGTCACCCTGCCCATTCTGCGCCTGTCCTTTGCATTCAGGTTGTAAGGTCTTTGAGGCGGGGTCTTTCTCTTACTCTGTTTGTTCAGCAAAATGGAACTTTGATCTTGATGGAACCTCTTGGGGCTACAATCAATAATACAAATAACACTTATAACCATAATCATAATCAGTTTCTTCCTCTGCTAGGCAGGTGGCTATTAGCTTGTCCCCATCTGTCCCCTCCAACTGCAGTAACCATTATGCCCCAGGTATTTCAGTACATAAATTTGGGTTTAACAGGTCCCTGGGTTTGATTTTAAACTAGTGCCTGAATTTTTTTGGAAATAACTGAGAATGCGGAAAGATGCAGTGAGATAAAACTCAGCAAGCAGCCTATGTGTCAGACAGGGAGCAAATCTATTTAGGAAAGAGGTGGGAAGGATAAAGAATTTGGGATTAGAAAAAAAAACCATATATAATACACTAACTTAATGATCAATATCACAAAGCCTAGTCAAAAATATCTAATAAAGTATAAGATTTACTCAAAATCAACACTTTCCTGCAGGAAAAGAGGATTTTTGGCTGAAATTTCCATTAGGAAAATCTAAACAAGTGTTTTATTTCTGGTCAATATTAATGTATGTGTCCTCCTGAGCTGCTGCAGTGCCTCATGGGAGATGTAGTTCGGGTGTTTCATGCTCCCATTCTCCCTATAGGCCATGGATAGAGTACATTTCCCATGGTGCATCATGATGTCTTCCTGTGGCACATTGTGGTGCATCGTGGAACCACCATGGTTCGGTAGGCCTGGTTACATTGGCTCACACAAGGGATCTGTGAGGCCTGCTCAGGCTTGTGTGGCTATGGTGTGACTCCTCTGCTCGGGTACCTGTCGGCAGTTCCTCAAGCCTGGAGGCATCCTCTCAGATGGACAGTAGACGGGCAGAGGGTGGATCTCATCCACCTCCCCGATCCTACTCCTTCCTGCTGGGGTCTGTTCGGCAAAGAGAAGTAGGTTCCACGAGAGATGCTCCATAGGAGTCTCCTCTCCCTGAACTCCTCAGGCACATTCTAGAGGCTGGGGTTCTATAAATGTTTATTGTCCTGAGTACAACTAATCTTACACTGGTATATAGCACCTTTCTATCCAAATGATCACAAAGCCACACAAACACTATGGGTGACATTCAGCCATCTGCACCAGGGCAGCATAGGCCCTATACATCACTGTCACCCCTTGGTTTGAGAGCTTTCTTTCCCTCTGGTCAGGGTAAATGTCACCACAGAGACATAGGAATCACCTCACTTTACACTGAAATGCAACCATCTCTAGGGTGGAATTAAAGCATGCCACAATTCCACGCCCAGAAGGGACTATTGTGATCATCTAGTCTGACCTCCTGTAAAACACAGGACACAGAACTGCCCTGAAATAATTCCTGTCCAAACTAGGGCAGACCTCTAAGAAAAACATCCAGTCTTGACATTGAAATGACCAGTGATGGAGAATCTACAATGACCCTTGGTAAATTGTTCCAATGGCTAATTTCCCTCACTGTTAAAAATGTCTGTCTTATTTCCAGTCTGAATTTGTCTGGCTTCAACTTCCAGCCATTGGATTGTGTCAGACCTTTCTCGGATAGATTGAAGAGCCCACTGTTAAACATTTGTACCCCGTATAGCTATGGATAGACTAGGAACAAGCCGCCCCTTAACCTTCTCTCTGTTAAAACTAAATAAATGGAGCCTCTTGAGTCTATTACGAAAGGCAGGTTTTCCAACCCTTTAATCATTCTCATGGCCCTTCTCTGAACCCTCTCCAATGTATCAACAGCCCTTTTATAGACCTCCACAATAAGGGAGAGACATAATATAAACATAAAAAATAGACAGATAGGCAGATTAGATAGAGATGATACACAGTTGTCAAGGTTGAAATATAGGCCACAGAGGGGAAGAGTGCTTTGAAATGCCTCTCACTGAAAGATGCAACATGTACATGTAAGTCAATATTGTTATCTCCAGAAAAAATAAAAGTAAAATGTGTTTATTCAGTGTGCGGCAGAGAATCAGCCAGTAGAGCAATGCTAGTAACAAGCTGCCATAACTCCACACCGTCTTTAATGCTTTGCAAACAGCAGCCAGGAAGTGAAGGGAAACTATTGTAAATAAATGGCAGCAGGTGGCAATCCTGAACCTGGCTTCTCCTAACACAACGATGATAACCTGTAAAGTTCAGGCTCCCGGAGAACATAGGTCAATTCATTAGAAAAAGGGGTCGGAGGGCCAGGAGATGCTAATGGCAGCTGCTTTGCTGACTCACTCTGCAATCACTGGACTTGTGCTTCATTCAGCCGAGCTGAAATAGCTGCGCTTCTCTGGAAGCTGGAAGTGCTGGGGATGTGGGTGGGATGGTGGCCAAGGCAAGTGGAGGAGAATGCTGGAAAGGTGTGTGCGGCATTGGAGGAACGCTGGGAAGTTGACCGATGCAGTCAGTGGGAGAATATCACCATGTCTTCTGTCCCACATCACCTGAGCAAATACCCAGCACTGTCATGGATGCCGTCTCCTTCTGTGCACAAAGGAATTTCCATAACAGAAGAACGCAAGGCTCCATCTCTTCTCATAGCCTGAACTTAGCAGTGCCCAGTGCCAGCTGGTTCAAAGACAGGTATAAAGTTTGGTTTTCCAGCATGCACCAGTGTTTATCCAACTGCCCCTGAACAGTCAAGGATTTCTGTAGCTGGGGGTGTAAAATCCAGGGAATGGACAAAATTGTGGAGTTACTTGTGATTTACACCAGTGTAACAGAGAGTAATTTGGCCCCATCAGGGACTAGATGCTGCCACCATTGCTCCTGCTGAGAAGTGTCACATTCCATGAGTATCCCACTGAAAATAAAGGGTCTATTTGTGTATTAAGGTACTGCTCAATGGGGGTAAAGGTGGCTGTATGGAGACTTATGCTGGGATCTGGACTAGTGTGTGGGCTTCGACTAAGGTAGCCTTCTTGGAAGAAAGACTTAATCCATTGGATCTAGACTGTTCTCAGTGGTAGAAGATGACAGAACAAGGAGTAATGGTCTCAAGTTGCAGAGGGGGAGGTTTAGGTTGGACATTAGGAAAAACTTTTTCACTAGTAGGGTGGTGAAGAACTGGAATGGGTTACCTAGGGAGGTGGTGGAATCTCCTTCCTTAGAGGTTTTTAAGGTCAGGCTTGACAAAGCCCTGGCTGGGATGATTTAGTTGGGTTTGGTCCTGCTTTGAGCAGGGGGCTGGACTAGATACCTCCTGAGGTCCCTTCCAACCCTGAGATTCTATGATTCTATGATACATAAGGCTCTAGGACTCTCAAACTGCTGTAGACTGAAGATGGACAGAGTGAGTTTCAATGTGTCTCTCTTTGGCAGGTGGGAAAGTTCTCATTCCCCCTGGAGTCTGTGAAGAAGCTGAAAGACTTCATGGACAATCCTCTTCAGCTCAGTGTCAGATCCGCCCCTCTGTGTGCCAACTCTGACATTCCCAAGGAGTTCCTGGACCTCTGTGCCACACCAGACGCTGACCAGATATTTGAGGAGCTAAGTAGGTGTTTACTGCTGGTAGCCCAGAAGCCAGCCATGTTCAGTAGGAAAAAATCCTGCCAGAAGCATCCCACAGCCCTGCTTGGCCTTTCCACTCTCAGCACACTCTCCTCCCCCCACGCCCCAACACTCCAGGACCCTGTGAGTCTCAGGGCTGCACATTGTGAGGCCATCGGATTCCCATTGCACAGCCGCTGTGGGGTTTGATTTCCCATCTCGCTCTCTGTCCTGGGGAGGATTTTCTCCCTGGAGAAATTCAGTGTTGACCAGGTCTGTGCAGCTCTTTCACTTCCTTCCCGTGTGGTTCATGTACATTCCCTCAGAGACTCTGTCACCCTCCAAGAGGCCTGTGTCCCACCCCTCAGAGCAAAGGGGCTCTCCCTATTTGGCTGTGAAATGTGACAGGTGCGGACTGACCAGGCACCATGGCTGGGAAAGCTCTGTGGCACTGTCAGCAGTTGGATTGCCCCTGGCGTTAGAGGAAAGGGAGCAGCCAGCCCTAACCTTATCTGTTGTCTTTGATTTTAGAACCCATCGCGAGATCCCCCGAGCTTTGTGAGATTTGTGCTTTTGCTGCATGTGCCGGCTGTTGAAGAGAGAGTCTTCCTCGGCCTCCAGCCCTCGGAGGCATTACGGCAGCACTGCTCCAGCTCCAACCTCTGCTTTCTGCTGACCTGAGAAGAAAAGATAGTGATACTATGACTCCCTCCATCATCTCGACACCTCTCCCTCATGCCAGCTTCAGTACTGCCAGCACTGAACATTGAAAATCATCAGCCAGACCTCACCCCACAAATAAAAAATAATAAATCTGGAGGGTTTTTTTATTTGTCTTTTAGTTTCTGAGCCTTTAGGGAACACTCCAGTTATGTTTTAGACATTTTCTCCGCTACGAGGAGGGATGGAAACTTAAGTTTGTGTTTTGAATGATAGGTTCTCACATAATAGAATCATAGAATCATAGAATCTCAGGGTTGGAAGGGACCTCAGGAAGTCATCTAGTCCAACCCCCTGCTCAAAGCAGGACCAAACCCAACTAAATCATCCCAGCCAGGGCTTTGTCAAGCCTGACCTTAAAAACCTCTAAGGAAGGAGATTCCACCACCTCCCTAGGTAACCCATTCCAGTTCTTCACCACCCTACTAGTGAAAAAGTTTTTCCTAATATCCAACCTAAACCTCCCCCTCTGCAACTTGAGACCATTCTCCTTGTTCTGTCATCTTCTACCACTGAGAACAGTCTAGATCCATCCTCTTTGGAACCCCCTTTCAGGTAGTTGAAAGCAGCTATCAAATCCCCCCTCATTCTTCTCTTCTGCAGGCTAAACAATCTCAGTTCCCTCAGCCTCTCCTCATAAGTCATGTGTTCCAGCCCCCTAATCATTTTTGTTGCCCTCCGCTGGACTCTCTCCAATTTATCCACATCCTTCTTGTAGTGTGGGGCCCAAAACTGGACACAGTACTCCAGATGAGGCCTCACCAGTGCTGAATAGAGGGGAATGATCACATCCCTCGATCTGCAGGAAATGCCCCTACTTATACAACCCAAAATGCCATTAGCCTTCTTGGCAACAAGGGCACACTGTTGACTCATATTCAGCTTTTCGTCCACCGTAACCCCTAGGTCCTTTTCTGCAGAACTGCTGCCCAGCCATTCGGTCCCTAGTCTGTAGCAGTGCATGGGATTCTTCCGTCCTAAGTGCAGGACTCTGCACTTGTCCTTGTTGAACCTCATCATGTTTCTTTTGGCCCAATCCTCTAATTTGTCTAGGTCCCTCTGTATCCTATCCCTACCCTCCAGCATATCAACCACTCCTCCCAGTTTAGTGTCATCTGCAAACTTGCTAAGGGTGCAGTCCACACCATCCTCCAGATCGTTAATGAAGATATTGAATAAAACCGGCCCCAGCACCGACCCTTGGGGCACCCCACTTGATACCGGCTGCCAAACAGACATGGAACCATTGATCACTACCCGTTGAGCCCGACCATCTAGCCAGTTTTCTATCCACCTTACCGTCCATTCATCCAGCCCATACTTCTTTAACTTGCTGGCAAGAATACTGTCGGAGACTGTATCAAAAGCTTTGCTAAAGTCCAGAAATAGCACATCCACTGCTTTCCCCTCATCCACAGAGCCGGTTATCTCATCATAGAAGGCAATTAGGTTAGTCAGGCATGACTTGCCCTTGGTGAATCCATGCTGACTGTTCCTGATCACTTTCCCCTCCTTTAAGTGGTTCAGAATTGATTCCTTGAGGACCTGTTCCATGATTTTTCCAGGGACTGAGGTGAGACTGACTGGCCTGTAGTTCCCTAGATCTTCCTTCTTCCCTTTTTTTAAAGATGGGCACTACATTAGCCTTTTTCCAGTCATCCGGGACCTTCCCCGATCGCCATGATTTTTCAAAGATAATGGCCAATGGCTCTGCAATCTCATCGGCCAACTCCTTTAGCACCCTCGGATGCAGTGCATCCGGCCCCATGGACTTGTGCTCGTCCAGCTTTTCTAAATATTCCCGAACTACTTCTTTCCCCACAGAGAGCTGGTCACCTCCTCCCCATACCGTGCTGCAGAGTCTCTTGACTCCAGGAGCTGGTGCTTTAAAAATACACCAAATATCACAAAATGCACAATAAATTCACAAGAGTTGGTGACACTGCTAAACCACACAAGAGATAGCAGCACGGTATTCATTCTTATCTGGCCACCAAGCCTGCTCCCCAAGCCATAAACACCTCATTTTTTGATTAGGGAACAGGCCAATCACTAATTTTCCTCAAACATACACTTCAAACCTTCATCTATTTTGAGATTTTTAACTTGAAATTAAACCTTCATTGAGCATTGAAAAATCTTTGGATGAGGATTTTTTAAGTCCAGATTTAGGCCAATACTGGGAATAGAACCATAAGGGCCAAAAATAAACATCACAATCAAAGCCGTCCTCACGAAATCCCCAGCCCAGAAATCTCATTAGAACCCAAGTCTGCAAGATTTTCAGGGTCAGGGCCTGATCCTGCAGGCTATAGCCCCAAACCTGGTCACAACTGATTTCCCATGCCAGTGTTTCCTTCTGAGCACAGGTGAGCAAATAACTGAGTTTTTGGTTTAGTGGCTGAACCCAAAAATCTGGTACGGGTTGACCTGAAACAGATTTTTTTCTGTTTGTTTTGTTTTTTGTCACTGAAAGGAAAAACCAAAAAAGAAAATGTTGCACGTCAAACTAATTATTTTGTTCAACCCAAAACATTTTTTCTATGTTGTTTTCATTTAGTTTGCAAGTGATTTTTACCTTTTCTTTTTAAAAACCAATCTAACTCCATTTAGAAATAAAATGGTCGAATCTCCATCCTTCGAGGTTTTTAAGGCCCAGCTTGACAAAGCCCTGGCTGGGATGATTTAGTTGGAAATTGGTCCTGCTTTGAGCAGGGGGTTGAACTAGATACCTCCTGAGGTCCCTTCCAACCCTGAGATTCTATGATTCCATGAAAACATTGTTTCAAAACACAAAGAATGTTTCATTTAAAAAATGTTGAGATGAAACATTTTGACTTTGGGAAATTTTGTTTTCATTTTTTTTTCCAGCTGAAACTGTCTCCTGAATTTGACCCAAATTCACAAATAGGTTTGGTGGACCCAAAACTGCATTTTTTCAGTGAATAAACTATTCATCTGAAAAATTTCACCCAGCTCAACTCCTGAATCAGGACCAGCCAGTCAGAACAAAATAGAACAGTACCATGCCAGTAACTGGTCCTCCATGTCCTCCAGACACGCACAGGAGTTAAGCAGAATGAATAGGAAAAGCATTACATATTTTTCAATTAAATACCCCAATGGACAGGTGCCTACATCGTATCTGGCCCCCTAGGGGGCTGTGTCAGTAGAGAGCATGAAAACTGAATGAACCCTGGAGAGGGAACGGCTCTCTCCCTGCAGAAGCGGTCCCTCCAGCTCAGGCTTTGTGGAAGATTAGCAGAGCAGTGTGTGGTGCATTGCCCAGGCTAGTCATGTCTTGTGGAGAGATGATTTCAGCCTTCTATCTAGGTCTGTTTGTCCAGCAACTTCACCAGCACTGGATTCAGCGTACCAAAAATATACAATTAAATTAATTGACAAGGGGCTGAGGGTCAGGATTGTCTCCTTGTGGAGAAACATGGCCTGTGGCCAGCATAAGTAAAATGCTGTATTTCTTTTCTCTGCCTCTTTGCATTGTGTGGGAACTATGCCAATATTGTGAGTTGTCTTTCTCAGCTGACTGGCAGGTTCCACCCTCTCCTCTGAGTGGTCCCCAAGGGGAGTTCTAGGCAATTAGTCTCTGCCATACACTCAGGATCCTTTCACCAGTCCACAAGTATCAGCTCAGTTCTGCAATCTGCTTTGCCTTTGGCGCCAAGAGATCCTGAGTATGCTGGCACAGGTCTGTGCTTGCAGGGGGTTGGGGGGAAGTCTGTGACACAGAGGCCCATTTTCTGGTTCACTACTCTGGATCATCAGCACTTGTCAGGCCTGACACATTCACTACACCTAATGTACTGTTGTCATAATCTATATCTAAAAGGTATCATATAAGCTACCATTGGAAAAATAACTCATTGATCATTAATGGTCTTACATAATGTATGTACCAGCTGTGTACAAAGAGTTATGAATATGTGCTAAAAATTATGTGCTTAAAATGCATTTGTAAGCAGTGCATAATCCCGGTTTTCACTAAACAAAGGCAGGTGCATTTGCTTGTCGTTAGGCACAGACAATGAAGGCACATTTGCATAAAAGACAAACAAAGCCACCAACCTAGCGAGGGAGATAGCCTCTTGCAGAGGTCTGAATCTCAAATGTTAAATAATTGAATCAACTGATTGAACAGAATATTACAGTATTATAAAAGTGTATCAGGTAAGGCCTTTTCCGAAAGCTACCACCACACTGGTGATTAATATCATACTGCAATGTCTGTATTAATACTATAAGAGAAAATATGGACACTCAATGATATTATGCTTTAAAATCTGTGACCAAACACAGGGAGAAACAGATTTTCTCCCAGACAGAAGGGAAGGCAACTAGCTACCTGTCTCAAAGGAAATTAAGCAAGGTGTGGCCAAAAACAATGAAAGCCCAATTTACATATGAATCAGCAGGGGAATGGAAAGTCCATGGGAAAGGGAGAACAGCATGAGGTCATCCTGAATTTGAGGACAAAACAGTGAGTTTGGGAAGATATAAGGAAAGAGAAGAAGCCATCTTGCCATTCATCACTAGACACACAGGGGGCCAGAGCTCTTGCAAGCTGAGAAAGATGGGTCCTTCAACCAAAGGGGTGTCTGGGAATGGAAGAATTGTGAGTAAACTACTTTGAACAAAGATTGAAAGTTGCTGAAATTAGGTCTTAGCCACTAGAAAGCATATTTTTACTTTTACTTGCTTGTAACCATCGCTACCTTTATTTATTTACATAGCATAAGTGAGAAGGTCCTCTCCTGTAAAAGTAACAAGAAACAAAGGGTAGGAATCAATGGTCATCTTTCACGATGGAGCGAGGTACATGGTGGGGTCCCACAAAGCTCTGAATTGGGCCAGTGTCATTCAGTGTCTTCATCAACAATTAGGAAAAGGGGGTGGACAGATTGATGGCAAAGTTTGCAGACAATACAAAATCATTAAGATAGTTAAGCTGACTGTGAAGAGTTTCAAAGGAATCTCACAAAACTGGGTGACTGGACAAAAAAAAATTACAGATGAAATGTAATGTTGATAAGTGCAAAGTAATGCACATTGGGAGACATAATGCCAGCTATACACACAAAATGATGGGCTCTATATTAGTTGTTACCACTCAAGAACGAGATCTTAGTGTCGTCATCAAGAGTTTTCTGAAAACATTAGCTCAGTGTATGGTAGCAATCAAAAAAGCTGGAGAGGAGACAACTGGATGATCAGCCAACATTGTCACCTTCTGATGTCTGGGAGGGACCACGAAGCGAATGTGTGCATTTTTCTGCACACAAAAGCAACAATACTTTTATCTTTCTTTGTGAAGTTAAGGCAGTTTGGAGTTTTCACATGACTTAGCATGTCAGGGTAAACACGGGCTCCCCTATCACCTTTAGCATGAGAGGAGTCATGGACCAGTGCTTAGCACTCTAGGCTGGGCTGTAGGATAGCTGGGTTTAATTCCAGCTCTGCCACAAACATCCTGTATGACCCAAGAAATGTCATCTTTGTGCCTCAGTTTCCCATCAGAAAAGCTGTTTTAGAATAGTGCTTCCCTGCCATACAGGAGGGCAGTGTGGCTGATGCTCAGATACTGCAGTGATGGGGGCCACATAAGAACCTTATATAGAACTGCTAATTCATCTGAAAACTACAAACTGCCTTGTTTTCACTAGGATTTCACCTTTCTTTCTAGTGAAGATTCACCCTCACTATTGACTCTCAGAATTTGAGACCATGGAGCAGACAGAGCAATAAATGATTGTGTAATGCGTGCTTGTGCAAACTTGAATGTCATGCGCGGTAGCATCTAAACATAGTCAGAACCCTTCCCACACATACTTTCCACAAATAAACACCACCACATCCTCTCCCTTTAAAACTATGACAACATTGCAGCCTGCTCCTCTGGCCTCCTGCCATCCCAGCCACAGGCTCTTTTGCCTTCCAACAAAACAATCCAACCTGTGGCCTAAATTCTGTTTTCTTGCAGAGACCTAAATTCTGTTTTCCATTTCTGTCCTGGATGTTCATGTCCTCACCAAAGACCTCTCTCCAAACCCAGGTTCAAATCCCTGACTCAGATAGGAACGGCAACAATATCATTTTGCATTTATTCAGGAAGCCAGAGATGTCTTTTCCAGATGCATTATGTACATCATTTCAAGCAATCATCTTGAATTCATTCAGCGGCAAGTGATACCCTTCTCCAATCTAAATCTTAGTTACTTTTTCTCCCCCAGAACCTCAACATACCCTGGTTTGAGGCTGACCTTGTGTTATTCCAACCTGCCCAAAGCCAGCAAATATTGGAAATCTAATAGGAAAGCAAAGATTTGACAGATTTCCCTTCAAAATTCCAGACCAAATAAGGTTCTAAATTTCCTACTTATCCAAACCACAACTACCCATGGTTCCAGACCACCCACATATTACCCCTTGCTACCAGGATAGGGTGCGAATCACCAGTAGCAGAGAGATGTCACAGAAAGAAATTCACATTTGGATTCACACATCTGGAGGCAAAGCCAGAGTCATGAAAGATTTAGTGAAGGAGGAAACTGAAACCTAATGTGGATGCCTGGGAATACAGGAAGTGCTTGGATCTACCTTCAACTGAGTCTCAGCAAATAATAAAGACATTGATATCCAAGAAAAATTGGGTTTTGTTTTCCATGCAAACCAAGTAAGGTACCTTGATTTGCCTCATTCCATACATTGTGAGATAGACACTAACCTAGAATCTGTGCTTTGCAGGGCATGTTCGCTAGAGCCAGACTTTGATACTTAGACCTCCCACAAAACGTCCGGGGTTGACTATAATGTTAGTTACAGTGGAGACATTACAGTTACTGTGTGCATGAATAAGTGTCAATTTTCTAGTATGAATCTGTAACCGATGTACCACTTACCCAGAAAGAATATTCACTGACACGTCAGAATGTCCAGACTATTGTGTGATTCAGCATTTTTATTTAATTACTTATTTTTAACGATAATGTTTCTTTACATCTTTTTCTGTAAGTGGGGAATAACTTGCTGATATACAGAATGTGGTAAGTGAACGAGACTTTCTTTTTAGCCACACTAATCTGAACAAAATACAGCGATTAGTTTTACAATTAGAAAATGCAACTATTAATATATACAGAAGAACAGGCATGACTGCATTACAATGCACAGGAGCTGCTTATCTCAAGATTACTGAGATTAAAAATTACAGTGATAAAAACCAAACTGGGTGACAACTGACAAGGATGTGTATTGTACTCTGTAAATGCAGAAATATTGTGTTTTCTCCAGCATATTTCAACTGGAATTACACAACAAGACCTGGATTGTGTGAAATATTAAAGTGTACCTGCATGTTGCAGTGTTGGGAAGTAAATGCACAAGTATCACTACAGTGTTATTACTAAGAAGTCAGTGAAGGTGCAGCAGAAGAGCTTCAAACTCAAACTAAAAAACACAGTTTAAGGTTCACAGATTTCAAATGGCAGAAAATACCCCATCCCTAGATGAAATTATATAGTTTTATTAGAAACACGTCCACATCGTAGGGGTGCACATACATGTAACACCCAGAAAGACATATGCACACAGCCATCACAATCACATGCACAAATCCTTTACTACACGTACATACCACAAGCATTAAAGAAACTTCGAAGTGCAAAGATAGGAGTGGTGTGAGGAGCCTACCAACTAACCATCAGCCTGCGCAGAACCCCACCAGCGTATAGAAAGGTCTCCCTTGAGTAGCCTCTTGCATCAGTAGATAAACAGATCCCACAAAGAAAGGGAAATGTGGGAACAATGTGAGCGGCTTGCCTCTAAGCTCTGGGGCCAAGCACTGCCAAGCAGAGAAAGAAACCGCTGATGCTGCCCTGGGCAGGAGTAAGGCAGATCGCCAGTGTTCTGCAGCACAGCACCTATGCAAAGGAACTTATCAGTGCTGGGGTGAGGTCACAGGGTCCTTCTGGGAAAAATTCTTGGGGAAAAAAGTATTGGGAGGTGGGGTGGGGGAAGGTTTGCAGAGGGCAGCAGGGCAGATGGTTAGTTCAGATTGATCAGCAACGTTAAGACAACTAAATGGACACTGAACCAATCCTGTCATTAGCCCCACCTCCCACTATGAAACTGGATTGTACCAGTGCTAACCCCATTCCATGGCGCACGAGTTGTGCCGATAGAATTTTCTCTGCACGCCTACATCTACTAGTGCAAGTGAAGACAATCACACACGGATTTAGACCTCACAAGGTTTTTACAGGCGATTCTACAATTCCGCAAATCTCCCACCCATCCTAACAAAGGTTTTTGGAAAGTGAAGCAGTGACCCTGGTGTGGGTGTTGGGAGGGGATCTTGTTCCTGTTTCTCAGGGCTAGTCTACACTAGAAGCAGTACACTGGCACAGCTGCACCGCATCTGGTGAAGAGCTCTCCCATCAGCATAATAAATCCACCTCTGCAAGAGGCGGTTGCTATGTCGGCGGGAGAAGCTCTCCCACCGCATAGGTCGGTGTAACTTACGTCGCTCAGGGGGTGGTTTATTCACACCCCTGAGCCACGTAAGTTATACCAAAGTAGGTGGTAGCGGAGACCTGGCCTAAAAGAGAATAGCTTTGCCAGTGCAAATGATGCTGCAGGATAAATCCAGAGATTGCAGGGCTTGGCTGGCCCCATATACATGGTTTCATCCTTCCTCAGCGACAACCTGCACAGGCTGCATTGGCGCAGATTTCACATATATCCATGTCTTGGACAGCCAAGTCTGTTCAGGAAGAAAAGAAAATATTTCAGTGATACAATCAGGGCATTTCTGTAGGGGAATTGAGCAAGCACATCAGGGGACATGAAGACTCCTTCTCACTGCTGCTTTGGGAGCTTTAATAGTCACCCGAACAAAATAACAAGGAAAACTGCACCTTGTAAAGTCTTAGCTGAAGAGCGTCGTCTTTTACCAATGCACTGTGGAAAAATAGTGCACAGGAAATAGGTATTCAGTGACTGAACCAGGAACACTCAGTAGCACAGAACTGTGCTGTTCAGAACCTAGGTTCATCGATTCATCAAATTTAAAGCCAGAAGGGACTAAAAGATCATCTAGCCTGACCGCCTGGATATCCCAGGCCATTACATTTCACCCAGTTATCCCTGTATTGAGCTCACTAATTTGTGTTTCACTAAAGCATCTTCCAGAAAAGCCTCCAGACTCATTTTGAAGCCACCAAGAGATGGAGAATCTACTACCTCCCTTGGTGCTTTGTTCCTCTGGTTAATCACCCCTGATGTTGAACATTTTGCCTTATGTCTAATTTGAACGTAGCTGTTTTTAGCTTCCAGCCCTCAGTTCTCGTTCTGCCTTTCTCTACTAGACGAAAGAGCCCTGTAGTACCTGGTGCTTGAGTTAACAGCTAGATTGTTTTCACATGTCAGAGTCTGGATTTGGTGACATTCAGGGTATACATCTTTCCTTTGGACTGAGGGAGTCTAGTCCGGATGGTGCTTATCTGGGAAGGGCAGCTGTCTTGAGCTAGTGAGTTGTAGTGTTTGATTTTTTTTTTCGGCAGTGCTCAGAGAGCAAATAAAATTCAATGACAGATGTTATAGGGTTTCACGCAGGAATCACTGGGCAAATTTGCTATGCAGGAGGTCAGACTAGATCAGGGGTGTCCAACCTACAGCCTGTCAGCTGTACACGCCCACCAGAGCATTTCATAAGGCCTGCAGCCTGTTTCAACATAATACACTAACGGCCGATTCATTGGCGTTTTATTGTCATGTTGACATCGTTTTCATTTACGCAAGTGTGTAAATAAGTTGGTTCTAATTGTACAGGATTGTCTATCTAAATACATACGAAACAAGCTGAATGTAAAATAGAAATCAGTACAGGTGACTTTAAATCTTATTAATAATCTATAGAATCTGCTTGGCCCACACAAAGTTGTGCTTAGGTTTGCATGGCCCTCCCGTGTAATAAGGTTGGGCACCACTGGACTAGATCATCACAATGGGCCCTTCCGGCTTTAAACTCAGCTAAGTTGTAGCAAGAACAGTTACTCCAGGGGAGCTACCCCATAGTCGCTTCAGCTTGACCCAGGTAACTCCTGCATCAGCAGGTGTCATACAGAAATCTCTGTGCTAGCTAGCGGCGACCTCAACAACTACTGCAGTCGCTACAGGCAATTTTGCATGACTGCCTGCTGCGGAAAGCTCACGGGTACACTAGCCCTAGCTATTTATCAGCTGCCCTGGTAGCAGGCTGAGAGCCTAGGGGGACCAGTGCAGTTCTGTGGCTGCCTCTCTCGAACATTCGAGATTGAAGGCTCTCAGCTCCGGGGGCAACACGGGACGCTTGGGAGTATACACTACGTACTCAGCCTGTTAAAAATGATGGGTGCATCTTCCCTTTGACATACAGGCTGGAATTCTTTGGGCAGCTCCGGGTTTGCACACACAGAAATGAAACTTGTCCTAGTCATCATCCGGGGACTGGCTCTGGCATCCGCATCCAGGAATCCCTTCAGCTTCTTCACAGCCTCGAGCGGGAACGAGAATTCCCCCTCCTATTTGGAGAGAACCAAAGCAATATGTCAGGCAAGAGTCATTACACAGATCCCTCTCGCTGCACCAGAAGCCAGTGATGCCAAACACGGGCACAATGGTACATTCCAGGGGGAAAGGATGGTGCTCGCTGTTGAGTCATTTTGGAACTGCAGGGGGGATGAGGAGGGGCTGTTAGATTAGCACTCACTGTCCCTGATCACTGTGGACCAATTGTCAATTCTTCAGTACAGAGACCTTTGAGGTCACCTCACCATGTGACCAGGCTGGCCAATCAGCTAGACAGAGGCTTTTCTACCCATCGTACTGAACAGCAGCAGCTGCATGCATATTGCACTTATCTCTGGCAGACCCTCCAGCTAAAAGTCTAATCTGCCCTGGAGGGTGCATAGACAATAAAGAATGTAACCACTCCATGAGGAGGATCCCTGTCCTTTGCTATGGTCCCAAAAGAGTGGTGTATATTGATGTAAAAGCTGGCCCAGCCCCGTGGTGGTCACTACTGTTTCTACTGGGCTTGGGGCCAGCATCAGACGATGCTCAGCAGATAGGCAACACTGCGTATTTGCAGTCCAACAGGAGAGAGGTGGGTGTGTAAATGGGAATAGACCAGGTGGAGGAGCCAGGCTTATAGGAGCAGAGCTTGACTCACAGCCCCCTTCCTTTCCCACTAGACAGAATGTCTGTGCCTGGGCTCTGGAGCTGCCAGATTTTATAATGGAAGTTGAAACATTTATTTGCACATGATTTCTGTTTACACTCCACAGATGCCACATGCCTCACAAAGCATCTTTTATGCATCTCTGCAATGCGCCATCGAGATCTGTGCCATATGGCAGGTACTTTGTTTACCTACACAGCCCTTAAAAGCACATTGCAAAGTCACATGGATGTCAGTCCCCATCTTGCCGAAGATGCTTTGTAGGACATATGGAACGAAAGCAGGCCGAGGGATTTCACAGACCAACAGTCTCGGTGGGGTTTTTGCCTTGAGAAATCAGTTTGAACCTGCGGAAGCTGACCTGGCCCAAGTGAAAGGGCTAGAATCCTGTTCACAAGTGAATTGCACGAGCATTCTGGTCTCACGAGTGGCAGGGTGAAGCCGAGCTCAATGAATATCAACACAGGGCTTAAAAAATACAAACGTACTTAACATTCTGTACAGCCCTGGGTAACAGCCCTTCCCACGGAGCTGGGCTCAAAGTGCAAGGAGCTGGATGCTTAGAGCTGAGCATCCTACACCCATGCGTGAGTGTGTGCATGTGTGCAGGCTGCCACTCTTGGAAAGACATTTGGTGTGTTACTGGCAGTAGAATAAGGAAAGAGAACCGGGACAAACAGCACATTAAAGATACTAGAAAAGGCAACAACAGTTTTTCCAGTTAGCTGTGGCTTTATGGTGTACAAAAAAAGCCATTGCTGCAGCCGCAAGGCAGATGGGAAGTTGGAGATTTTTTTCCTTTCACAGAAAAGCGTCTGTTCCCACCCACAGTCGTTGAGCTCAGGACCAGCTTGGGAGAAAAGGAAGAAGCGACCTCACAATCGGCAGCACCCTGCCCCAGAAGGGGAAATGAAGAGAAAGCAAAGCTGAGATACTGCAGAATAGTTCCTGGCAAACCTGCCCTACCCACGGAGACTTGATGACCAGCTGACGATAGCACACACCTTGGCATTCCAGTGAAGTTAGTGAAGTGGCAATGAAATTCAGTGATCGCAGGCTCCTGCGGGGGTCTGAGCACAGACTGAATTCTTTCTCTCTCGCACACACGCCCAGCCCCCTTTGGGTCACATTTGCAAAATAACACAGCACCCAACCGCTTCCCATTGTTCCCAAAGCCCCCAAGAGTGGGTGCTGAGCACTTCTGATAATCTGGCCTCATTTACCATCCCCCTTTTGATTTAATAGCCTTTGGGTCCATTTTTTATTCCCTACGTGACATATCTGCAGGCTCCGTCACTTAAATTAGTTGATTGTTTGCAGGGGGAACTTCTGCCCAGAAGCAGATTAGCCAGGTGGGCCAGAAATAACGTAGCCCCTTCTGTGAAATAGATGTCCCTAATCACTATGTCTGGAGCTGCCTGGCAGCCACTGGGCATACACTTGGCACTTATAGTCCAGAACATCTCTCACTGGAGGAGTTCAAAACATTTCTGCAAACAATCAAGTCTCACAAACCTCAGAGGTAATTATAAATACAAACCCCATTATACAGATGGATAAATAGAGGCACGGAGCAATGAAGTCACACACCTTGCCAGTAGCCAGGTGAGGATTAGAACCCATGAGGCTACTTTATAATCTCCTGTTCTAACCCTGCTCCCTTGCATCACAGTCACACCTTGTTGAATCTGTAATAATAAAAGGAGAGCCCGTGATCTCACCTGGACATAGACAGGCTGGGAGCTGTGCACCAGTATCAGAAGCACAACAGTTGCTGAGAAAGTGACGCCTTTCATGGCACCTGCAGGTACTACTCCCTTTCCTTCTCAGGCTACGTCTTCTGTCTTGATTTGAGTGCGTCGGTCTCCTTTTCCCCGTCTCTCTGGCTCCTTTTCTCTCTCCTCTGTGCTCCTTTGGATTCTGAGTACTCAGTTCCTCTAGCAGGCAGGCCTGTTCCTTCCCAAAGGGAAGGGAAGCTTTATAAGGCCTTCACACACCACTGACTTGGTCATTCATTAATCCAACCATTGACTGAGCAAATTTATTACCATCTAATAACCACTGAAGGGACTAATAGTTAACTACTTATCAACAGAGCAGGCCGGCCCCACCTTTGCAGGTCCCAATGTTTATGAGTCTCTTCAGGCTTGGGAAAGCGGATATAACACAAGGAACCATAAAATTCCAGCCCTTACCTGCCTGATCCCACGCACTGTCTGAAACCACGGTCCCCCCATGTGGTGTGTCCTTAATCTCTCGCCAGCGCATGTGTCCGCGGTGTTCTGAGAATGAAAGGGGATTGGAAAGAGATAAGAGGCATTTGGCCCCTTGAAGCAACTGCTTGTCACTTGGCTCCCTCCTGGAACTCCAGTGAGTCAGGAACGCAGTGAGGGATCTGGGAGAGTTGAATGTGCTCAGGACGTGGGGTATCTGCAGTGTGCGGATCTGGGAGGTTCTCTCACTGCTGCTCTCTGAGCACCTTACTAGAGTGCTCCCATATGCATGGTACAGCCTAGCCCCAGAGCAGCTCCCAGCCAGTGGGAAAGAAACCGTGCACAAAGATTGTGCAGGAATTGCTCATGGTCCTTAACAATGACACGGTCCTGGCAAGATTCCTTCCACCCTGTAGCCAGCCAGCAGGAGCTCCGGCTGCAGACAGACAACCCACACGAGCCCCACAAAGTGAGCACCCGGTTCCGTTTGGGAGAGAGATCACCATGGGCCCTTCCTGAAATGAAAGATAAAGTCCCCTGAACGGCTACACCAAAATGGTCAGTCCACATCAATCACACAATAGTGCTATGGCCCCAGGCCCCCATGGGTGCTGTGCAAACACAGCACAAAGGGACAGACCCTGCCCCCAGGAGCCGACCATCGGAGTATGAGCCGAGAGACAATAGGTGGACACAGCCAGATTGACAAGGGAAGGACAAGGAGACAGTGCTGGTTGGCATGGTGGCCAGTGGTCCCAGCACATTAGCAGCCTAGCCACTGCTGAGCTTTTGCGTAGGGTTCGGGACACAGGAGCATTTTGTGGCGGGCTCTGAAGGACGCCGATGAGCTCGTTTGGCGGGTGCTTGTGGGGAGCACACACACACACCCACACCCGGCGCGTGAGGGGCAGGCTGGGAGGAGGCACAAAGAAGTTTGTTTGAAGATGTAACAAGTGGACGATGGAGGCTGGTATCATGGGCCAGTCATAGGCAGGGGGCGGCCTTGTGACACTGAAAGAGAGATGAGAGGTAGGGTGGGAACTGGCAGGGGAGCAGGCTCAGAATTAGGTCTTACTCCCCACCCACAAGCCTCAGCTCTTCCCAAATCTAATCAACCTCCCACCTCTGCCCCAACCCACCCCACACCACTGCCTATGTCCATAAAGTGTGGGCAAGGGACCTCTTTCCCTTTCTGAGCTCCCGAAACTATCTCCCTTACCGTGGAATAACCCCTTCATCCTCTCCTACCAGCAACCTCCCCTCAACACTCCCTGCCCCACTGCCCCAGACCCTCCTCCCCCTCCCCAGGGCTCCCCGCCCCGCTCCCCCAGACCCTCCTCCCCCTCCCCAGGGCTCCCCGCCCCGCTCCCCCAGACCCTCCTTCCCCTCCCCCTCCCCAGGGCTCCCCGCCCCGCTCCCCCAGACCCTCCTTTCCCTCCCTCTCCCCAGGGCTCCCCGCCCCGCTCCCCCAGACCCTCCTCCCCCTCCCCGGGCTCCCCGCCCCGCTCCCCCAGACCCTCCTCCCCCTCCCCAGGGCTCCCCGCCCCGCTCCCCCAGACCCTCCTTTCCCTCCCTCTCCCCAGGGCTCCCCGCCCCACTCCCCCAGACCCTCCTTCCCCTCCCCCTCCCCAGGGCTCCCCGCCCCGCTCCCCCAGACCCTCCTCCCCTTCCCCGGGCTCCCTGCCCCATTCTCCCAGCCCCCTATTCTGCCCCCAGCAGTCCCTGCTTTGGGATGTTCTGAAGGGTCCAACAAGCTGTCGGGGTGCGCTGAGCCCCTGGACTGACTCCTGGACTCCCCACAGCCCCTCATGCTCAGGTCTCCCCTGAACTTCAGGGCACAGCTGAACACACCCGCAGTCTGGAGGCCCAGGGGGGACACTGCCCCTGGGGGCCACAGGAGATCCTCAGCTTTCTGGGAGTCTGGCAGAGGGAGGGAGTCTGTGGAGGACCAGCAATTCCACAGCGGTCGCCAAATGGAGGGGGGCTTGGAAGTATCCTGGGGGCTCACGCCCAAGAAAGAGGCAGTTGGGTGGAGGATGGAAGGCAGACGTGGGGAAGTCTCTGTTCAGAAAAGCCTCCCCTTCTTGGGGGGGGGGGGGGGGGGGAGTATGGTGTCTGAGCCTACCCCCAGGCCGGAGTTCAGCTTCCCAGGAACACTCGGTGTCTACAGGGAGCCTTGCCCTTGGCCAATGGGCAGCGGAGGGGATGTGTGTGCACGCATCCTGCTCCCGGCCCTCAGCTAGTGACAGTTACTGCTCAGATGGAAAGGGAAATGAAACCATCAAGGGACGGAGATTTGCATAAAATGGTGGTGGATGGTGCTGGGGAGTTCCCAAAGGAGCAGCATGGGACTCAGGGGTAAGATGACCAGGCAGCAAGTGTGAAAAATCGGGATGGGGGTGGGGGGTAATAGGAGCCTATATAAGAAAAAGACCCAAAAATCGGGACTGTCCCTATAAAATTGGGACATCTGGTCACCCTACTCAGGGGTTTGGGGCCCTCTAGAGATTTGTGGGGTGTTAATGTCCATGGTGGCACTGGAATGCCCGGGCAAGAGGCAGGGTGGGTGTGGATCCCTTCTCAGGGCCGTCCCTGGCCTACAGCTGCCTGGGACGCAGACACTGACTTGCCCTATGCTAGTGAGAGAAAACCTCCCTCTCGTGAGGGACCTAGCAAACATCCACGACCAGGCCCTGACCTAAGCTGTCTGAGGATCTCGCTGTGCTTTACAAACGTGAAAGGACTGGCTCTGTGACCTCTCTGGGTGGTAAATCACAGTCATTCATACAACAAATCTGCACAGAGCTATGACCGGACCCCAGCTCTTGGCTCCTAGGCCTGTGCTTTAACCACAAGGCCATTCTCCCTGCACTGAAGGCTGCTGCCCGCATAGCACCAGTCTCACCTGCCTTTGGGAGCATCTCTGCAAGGTGCAGCGGGGCTTGGCAAAGTACTGAGACGGGTGTTTCTTTCTGGCTGCACTTCTCCTTAGCCAGCTGCAAGGAGGAAGGGATGCTAATGCTAACCCCTTGCCCCACCAACAGACCATGTCAGCCGCCCTTTGCTGCTGCTGTTTACAAGGCTTCTATGTGAAGTGAGGAGGGAGGGGGGCACAGACGCAAGGAAAAGGGGAGGATTGCTTGGAAAAGGCCCAGTCTGTATCCAGATAGCACACAGATACCCAGGGTAACACTGCAATGGCACCTAAGTGATTTAGGGGCTTAAGTTTCATTTTAGACGCGACAGGCACTTCGGGAGGCAGAATTTCAAATGTATTTAGGTGCCTAAAGATGCAGAAGACACATGAAGTGTGGATCCAAAATGAGAACTGAGCAAACCAGGGGAACCTTTTCCCTCACACCCATTCATTTAACTTCAGAAGGAACCTGACATTGCAGCGCGAGCGTCACACGACCGGTTGACCAAAAATGAAACAAAGGGTAATTGGCTACACTACAGAAAAAGACCCGCAGCTGCGAGTCTCAGAGGCTGGGTCAACTGACTCACTCGAGTCATTCCCAGTGTGTCCGGTCTCTCATCTCCCCCTTGCTGTGTTCCCTAGATCAGCTGCATCTCCTCCACTTCTCTGCTCCCTAGCCCACCTCAGCGCCTGATTTGCTCCCGGCGTACTTCTATTCTCCAGCTGGGCCCCTGACTGCAGCATTGGAGCAGCTCCCACACTTGCTCCTCTCCCGCTGCAGGTTGCTCTGTAGCTAAGACACAGACTTACAGGCCGCACCCATCTTTCCTCTGTCCCTCTCACGCGCCTCTCCAAAGCTCAGATCAAGACTTCAGCATTACAGAACATGGAGATATAGCAACAGCTGGAGCATTTTCATGAGCCCTTCCCTTCAGGGGCTTCATGAGAGTAGCAAAATCTGGCCAACAACAACACACGACATCATCAATGCTAATTAATGCTTAGTACTTCTCTAGTGCATGTGCAGCTGCCTGTGACGCAAGAAGGAATATCAGGCACTTTTCAGGCCTCTTATCCCAATTTCCTTTTGTATGGAGCTGGAAGAGAGATGCTCTCAGGTCCCAGAAACAGCAGGTGGGGCCGGGAATCTGGCTTCCCCTTGCAGCTTTCTGTTGAGAGGCCTGGGGGTGGCTGTGTACCCCAGAGCCCAATTCAGAGCTGCTCTAGGAGACGGTGAGTCAGATGGGCTGTCTGCATTGAATCAACCATGAGATGGTTTGCTGCACCAGCGCACGCCCTGCGGATTTAATTGCTCTGAAACATCTCATCCAGCTGAGTGTGGATTAGTTTTGGACCCAGTATTCTGTGCAAGAGTCTCCATTTCAATCCTGACGTTGCTAATCCCTGGGACTGCTCCCTGGTAAGTCATTCACCCCGGGTCTCGCCAAGAGAGATGATTTCTCGTGTGGAATCATACAGGCAACAGTCCTTCCGTGGCTCCTCGAGGAGGATGCACTGCATTACTCAGCCCAGGCAACAGCCTGAGGAGGTTCCTGGCCCTCGTCACGGAGCCAGTTTGGTCAAACAATATTGGTCTGAACTAGACCATGCTTTGCTTACCAAGCCAGCCTGACCACGGCTACGGGGAAGGCTCTATCTGGAGCCAAACTTCACCACTCTGGCCCATCACTATTAATGGTTAAAAGGGGACTCCTCAAGTGCTTTCCAGTCACTGGGCTGAACCCTGGTCTCACTTACACACAGGCAACCCTTTCTGACATCATTTGGAGCCACATCTCTGGGGTGGAACACTGTCTAACAAAGCATGATTTTGGGAGGGGAAGCGAAGGGTTAATTCTGGCACGTCAGGGGGAAGGTGAAGGCAGAGTAACGTCCACTGAGGTGAGCTTTCGAGCTTATACGGAGCTGAAGACCTGGAGAGCTGCTCTGTGTAGCTGGAAAGTGTGTCTCTCTCACCAGCAGAAGTTGGTCTAATAAGAGAGACTCTCTCACTCACCTTGTGCTTTTAAAGCGGGATGGGTACGACTGGCTTTTTCAAAGCTGCAAGGCTGCTCCCTGGAGGACAGAGGAAAGTCCTGCAAGGTACCAGAGCCCCAGTGTTCTGACTGACTCATGATGGTGAGCGTAAGGAAACGCCTAACTCGTGAGCAGGTTCTTTAAGGGGGGGAGGGGTCTATAAAACGTGGACCCCCTCCGCTGTGAATCCCTGTGAAGCAGCTGTCTTCAAAACAGACCTTTAAACTGAATTCCCTTTCGTTTACTGAGCTGGGGGTGGAGAAGCCCTTTAGAGCCACCCCATGTTCTCCAACACACAATACAGGTCTGCCCAAGAGACTATCGTATCACAAAGCTCACTGCGCACCTCTCCCTAGAGATAGTGTGAGAAGGACCCATGCATGTCATGATGTCCACTGAAGCTCCCACCTTCCCATAATCTGCAGCACTACCTGATAATTCTGGGGATTTACTCGTATTGATTATTTAAGGGAGACAGATTCCATTACACTCCACTGTACATTTCAACGTTGGGGAGTCCTGCTTATAGACTTGCTCACCCCAGCCAAGAACAAGAAGTGCTCTCAGTTCTGCCCGGGAGGTGGGCTGGGTCACCACTCCCTGGGGGGCTGCCTTTCACTTTTGCTGGGGTTCAGGCATTTCCCCCAACTCCAAGGTGCTGGTCAAGATAAGGAAAGACAAGGCCAAGGTTATTCTAGTTGTTCTGACATGGCCAAGAAAAACATGGCTCCCTTATCTCACCCAGCTCACTGTTTATCAACCAATCACCCTCCAGACCATCCCCCATCTTCTCTCTCAGGATGGTGGTCAAATCCTTCATACCATCCTTTAATGTAGTCCTGGACTTTGGCTCGTGAACAGGGCCGCCAGAAGCACCAGGAAGCCAGGCAGAAAATCTTCAGGTGGCCAGAATGGCCCACCAAGAGAGTGTCATGGCAGAGGTGAAGCACTTCTAGCTGGGGCACCCTGGTGGGATGTATATGTGCCGATCGAGGTAACAGATCCCACCTGTGTGGGGCAATGCACCTTGGTTCTGGCTCCCATTTGCTCAGGTTGTTCCGTCACCTTCTGGGCTAAGCTCACCTGCAGTTATTGTAGCAACTGGGAGCACCCCTGGGTGGGGGGTCCAGAGGAGTAGTGATAGAAGCCCAGGAGTGGGCCCGAGTGTGGGAGATAGTCAAGTGTGGAGACCTCTTGCCAGGGAATGGGAACCCTTAATCAGGGCGGGGGGGGGGGGATTTCTGAGCACCTTTCGAGTCACCCATTTACAGGGACCATAAATTCACGGGACCGAGTTGCTGCCCACAAGTAGCTGCTGGGCAACCAGGCACTGAAGGTGCCCCAGCAGTCAGCCTCGGGTATCATTATGCTGGGGAAGCCAACCCAATGGAAGTTCACCTCAGTGCTACTCGGGATAAAGTCTTGGAAGGTGAATACGTAGGCATATTATCATTGCTGCACAGGGAGGTGCTGAGAGACAGTGAGCCAAGTCCGAGCAAGCCGGGCAATGACATGCCCAACTGGCCAAGGGTAGCTCCAACATGGGGAAATTGGGAGGCTGTTTCCCAATCCAGGCAGGCGTTATTGCAGAGCCTTACCCAGACATCATCATAATCAGGATATAACCGGGTGGGCACAGAATATGCCTGGAGGCATGTTTGGTTTATTTATGATGAACAGTTTGGATCAAGGGCAGCAACACAAACTGGGAAGCAGTGGGACATACCGCATCATATACTGTGGTTGGATTGGATGATGTCACGGGGACCCGGAGTACACAGAGGCGTTGGCCTGTTCATTCTGCAGCAAGCCCAGCAGAGCCCTGAGGCGCGTAACGCCATTTGCTGGGGATTCAATGAAAGTGGTTGTTTTCATAGCATCTGCGAATTCAGGCATGCTCGCAAAATGTGCCTGGGGGCCCATACAGCCCATTCTTGCAAAAGCGGTAGAGGAAGGTCACGTGGGGAAACAGGATGGGGATAGGTCAGGTGCCACCCACAGGCCCATGAGGGCAGGAGCAGGGCATGGGGGACAAAACACAGGAGGGGTGGGAAGCGAGCTGAAAGCAATGGGTTGGACCAGGGCACCATCCCCAGTTAAGGTGGAGGTGTTAAGGGTGCTTCTTTGGGTTACTCTAACAAAGTTGTCAGGGTTCCCTCTCCACTCTGAACTCTGGGGTACAGATGTGGAGACGCGCGTGAAAGTCCCCCTTATCCTATTTCTACCAGCTTAGGTTAAAAACTCCCCCAAGGCACAAATCCTTCCTTGTCCTTGGATGAGTTCAGCTGCCACCACCAAGTGAGTTAGACAAAGATTCAAGGAAAAGAACCACTTGGAGTTCCTGTTCCCCCAAAATACCCCCAAGCCCCTTCACCCCCTTTCCTGGAGAGGCTTGAGAATAATATACCAACCAAGTAGGTTAACAAAGTGGGCACATACCAGCCCTTGGGATTTTAGGCCACTAAAAACCAATCAGGTTCTTAAAAGCAGAACTTTATTATAAAGAAAAAGTAAAAGAAGCACCTCTGTAAAATCACGATGGAAGGTAATTTTACAGGGTAATCAGATTCAAAGCACAGAGGATTCCCCTCTAGGCAAAACTTTAAAGTTACAAACAAAACAAAAAACCTAGGAATAAACCTCCCTCATAGCATAGGGACAATTCACAAGATAAAACAAAAGATAATCTAACACATTTCCTTTCTATTACTTACATTTTGTAATCTTAGCTGCTTAGTTCAGGTATGGCTTTGGGAGATGTATTTTCCCTGCCCTGATTCCTCGCTGACCTGGAGAGAACAACACAAAGAGAGAGAAAACAAAAACCTTCCCCCGCAGATTTGAAAGTATCTTCTCCCCTCATTGGTCTTTTTGGTAAGGTGCCAACCAGGTTATTTGAGCTTCTTAACCCTTTACAGGTAAAGGAGGGATTTTATGCTACCCTTAGCTGTATGTTTATGACAAAAGTAGATGGGGCATATTTGTGGGATGGGTTTACTGCAGGTTTAGGATCCTCTGTGCAGGAAAAAGGAGTCATGTGATGTCTAAAAATTTGAAGTCTTTAGTGGGAATAAATCATATTGTAAAGAAACAGATTACCCAGGAATTTAATGAGAATAGAGCAGCAGGACAATTCAATCAATTACCTATTCAGAACTTGCAGTTTCTCCCCAGGCTCGGTCCCTAAGAAGGCTCTGGGTGAATATCGATTAAATTCTCACCTGTCATTCCTACGGGGTAGCTCAATTAACAGTGGAATAGACCCAGCTCTGTGTTCCATGCACTGCTCCTCCACTGGTGAGGCCGTGTGCATGGGCAGGTCCTGTGGCCCACAGGCAATGATGGCAAGGTGAGATATTGTGATGAGGTCTACAAACCCCACTGTAGCAGGGTGGCCCCTGCTCCTTCCCTGAAGGGGTTTAAAAGTGGCCTGGCAGGGCTTGAGAGCGGCTGCTCTCAAGGCTGGCCTGATTGGGGAAGTGGCTGCAGCTGGGGGCCACGCCCCAAACTGAGGAACAGGGCCTTATAAGAAGGCAGGGAAGCCAGGAGCCAGACAGTCTCTCTCTGCCTTCAGAGAGAGATGGGCCTGGCTGCTTAGGAGCTTGAGACTGGATACCTGAGTGAAGCAGGGCTGGGGAAAAGGCTGAGGAGCCGGGGAGCTCCAGCCTAGAAAGCCCCAGGCTGCGGCCTAGCATGGGCCAACAGGTACTGGGGGTTGCAGAGGGCAGCCCAGGGGTAGGCCAAGGCAGCAGGTCCAAACCCTCCTTGCCAGTGATGAGTAGGCTGATACTGCAGTCTGCCCCAGAGTGTGGGGCTAGACAATGACTGGCAGTAGTCAAATACTGAGGCAAGGTGGGGATAGAGGGTGAGGGTTCCCTAAGGAGGGGAGACCCAGAGAGAAAGGGGTTACTGCTAGGGGGCAGCACCCCATTTAAGAGGGCACCAGGTCCAGGGAGGGACACGGGGGGCCTGAAGACAGGTGGATCACCAGCCTACAGAGGGCGCTCTGAACGCTGGAACAGAGCTAATTCCCGGAGTCACCAGCAGGAGGCGCCGCAGGGGTGAGTCCGCCCGTTACACCCACACTGTGTAAGGAGGGTCTCAGGAGCTGCTCTGGGCTCGGTCAGCCCTGTCCCACTGAACCTGCAAGAGACACACACACTGGAGTAGGAATTAAAAGGGAGCAGACATGCAAAGCCTGAGGAAAGGGCTGAGAGAAGACAGGATCTCACCTAACAACTGCTTTAGACACACCCTCAGAGAGAGAGATTTCCTTCTCTCTGTCATGGAACTCGGGTTGTTTGTGTTAATTCCCCTTGGGTTGTTTTTGGACTACCCTGACGGGACAGACTGGGAGCTGACCTGGCCAACTCACAGGAGAAAGCAGCTGCTACCCTAAGGCGATGCCAACACTACCACAGGATGTGACTAAGCCACCCTCCTGAGCAACATAATTTCCACTGACCTAAGTGCCAGTATGGACAGTGCTATGTTGGCAGGAGAGCTTCTCCCATCGCCATAGCTAGCGCCGCTCACTGGGAGTGGATTAATTAAGTTGGAGGGAGAGTCTCCAGTTGGTTTACAGCATCTACACTAGAGACCTTGCAGCGGTGCAGCTGTGCCACTGTAAAGTCTCTAATGTATCAGTAACCGGGAAGAGAGCTGCCAGGCCACACAAAAGTGCCCAGTGGTGAGAAGACTCTTCACACCTCCTTGCCATAGACAATGGTGGCAGGAAGTGGCCCAGGCAGGCACAGCATCACTTATGTGCATGTGTGAGGAGAAGGGCAGCAACTTGTACCCTGGCTCCATAGCTCAGGGGTTAGAGCACTGGCCTTATAAACCAGGGGTGGTGAGTTCAAATCTCACTAGAGCCTTGGCAGGTTCTAGCCAAACAATGAAATGCTGGTTTTTATTGGGGGGGGGTGCAGCATGCTATGTTAAAGAGAAGCAGCAGCCTGAACTTTTGCACCAGTTGGTCAAAAGGACACAGCAGTTAGCACAGCCTTACCAGAAAGGAGATTCAAACCCACACAGACTCACACCCATTAGAATTTAAGCTCACAGCCTTAACCCCTCAGCTATTCTGGTGAGCACCTGAGCACGCTTCTGACAATGAGGAGTCCTTGTCACACCTTAGAGACTAAAATTTATTTGGGCATAAGCTTTCGCAGGCCAGGACTCACTTCATCAGATGCATGGAGTTGAAAATACAGTAGCAGGTGTAAATATACAGCACATGAAAAGATGGGAGTTGCCTTACCATGTGGGGGGTCAGTGCTAATGAGACAATTCGATTAACAGTAGAATACCAAGGGAGGAAAAATCACTTTTGTAGTGGTAATGAGGGTGGCCCATTTCAGACAGGTGACAAGAAGGGGTGAATAACAGCAGGAGGAATTCGTTTCTCCACTGCACCAGAAAAGTCTTGGGCATGCTCCAGAATTCTCACTTGGGATAATTACCCAGCTAACTGCGGCTCAATGGGATTCAGAAAATGCTACTTGCGGGGTGATCTTCCGGGCTGCAGGGTATGGAGTGTGCCAAGTGCACTTAGCATGTGAAGAATGTGTTGTTAACCATCAAGATACACGGCCTACCCTACTGAAAGGGGAACGGAGAGGGCAAAGGATGCTCTTTCTGCATGTGATGATGTCATAAAAACAACAAGGAGTCTGGTGGCACATCAGTCTCTCTTGTTGATGTGGTTCAACTGTGTATAAATAATTAAATATAAGCTGGAACAGACCCTGGGGGTCCTATCTCCCCAGGAAGTATCACAACCACCAGAGAGAGGGTCAGTATGGTGTGTTAACAGAGGGGGTCTCTAAAGAGAGAGACTGGGTGCTAGGGAGCTTCCCCTGAGTCCCCTGGGATGGGGGTGCTAACTCCACACCCAGCTGGCCAAGGAAGGGTGAAAGCCTGGGAAAGGAAAGAGGCTTTTTGCTGATTGAAAATACCAGTGCTGCTAATCTTGGAGGGAGGACCTGCCAGCTGGGGCTTGTTAGGGAGAAGGGATTTTAAAAGGAGCTGCAGAGTCTAGCTGGCTTTCCTATAGGAGGAGACCTGGGGCCTCTCTCCACTGGGGCCCAGAAAAGCCATGCTTTACATAACTCACTGACCTGCAAGGAGGTAGAGACAGGGCAGGAGGAATAGCTCATTGGCCCCTGAAAGAAAGGCTTAGGCTCTGCCTGAGCCCAGCTGTGCTGGGACCCGTATTTTACCTCCCCCCCTGTCAAGGTGCTGATACAAGAGAAGACTGTGCCCCCTTTTCCTTGTTTGAAGGGCCCATGCTAGCTTGAATGCGGAGGAAGGATGGGTGGCTTCAGGGAGAGCCACAGCTTTAGGAAGTGAGCCAGTCTGCTACTTTGGGGTGTCAGGAGAAAAATGGCTGCTTTCTGTGATACCCTGAGACAAAGAACCTTTTCTCCTCTCTCTGCAGGATGGTGTGGGGGGAGGGTATTAGTCTGGGGCTTCTAAAACATGGGTTTGATTCTTGTCTCTGCCACATATGTCCTGTGTGATGTTGGGCAAATCACTTCCATTCTCAGTGTCTCCTTTCCTCTTCTGTAGGATGGGGCTAATGCCCCCCAGGGATGCTGAGAGACTAAAAACCATTAAGGATTGAAGTGCTCGTACAGTGCAGTAAGGAGCTAATTAGATAGAGCTTAGCAAACCAAGCTGCTGCTGGATGAACGCTTTTCATCCCCAGCAAACCAGGAAATTCCTTGTCCCAATTACAGAAAATACCTCTGTGTGCAGTGGCACAAACCCTTCTGGTGTTTGTGGTTGTATGCAAGACTGCAGTTACGGTATTATCGGTTACTGATCCAGTTACAGACAAGCCTCTGTAGCAGTGTTTTGGGCTCTGGCATGTTGGTTTCGGCAGGGGAGTTTGCTCTGGGTTTTTGTTACTGTCCTAGGATTGTAATTGGTGTAGAAGACAAGGCCAAAACAACCACTGGTCTTGACTGCCTTGACTCATGTATATTTTTGGGGTGCCCAGGCTGAAACAGCTTAGGCTTGACTTCCAGAACTGCTACACCCTGCAGTTGTCATTGACGACACTTGGCGCTGGGGGAACTCTGCCCTACAGGAGATGTCCCTTCTGGCCTTGGAATCTCTGAATCTAAGACTGGACAAAACCAGGGGGTCCTGCTGAAAATGTTGGCTGAGGTCAGCTCCACTGTCTAAGGAAAACTTTGCTCCCACGGGAGATCTGGGAATGGCTGTGAAACAAATGTCCTCTGGTAATTAGTTACCAACTTCTTATCCTTTCTTAAATGGCAGGACTGGCTAGTGACACCAAGGATCCTGAAAGCCACCCTCTGATTACTGAATCTGGTTTTTAGTGGCTTGGAGCATGGATTGTGCACCAGAGTGGGAAGGCAGGGAGGAAAACACAGAAAATGCAACTAATCCACTGGAATACTTCACGAGAAAGGGTAAATTTGCAGCTTTCCAGTCTGACCCGATATAGAACAGGTCCTGTCGGACATTTGGGCAACGTTCTATGGGATGCTTCATGAGAGACGAACAGTCAGGCCTGCAAACATCCCCCCGTGAACTGCCATGAGGGCAAATACCTCTTCTTTTGCCAGCACTTAAGATAAATAGATGACGACTTGAGAGCCCTGCAGACCGAAGGCCTCTGTGACCATCTAGAGCAGGAACAGTAGAGGTGACAACTAGGCAAGGTTCCTCATATGACCTAGTGCATCAGCAGCCCATTCTCCATTGCCCAGTCAGCCACTGTCACTCTGAATTGGACAGCAAGGCGGAGAGTTGATGCCACTGGAGATGGGTTTGTTGTGGTGGATCCCAGGCCAGTAGGGTCTTAAACTCGTCAACTGAACTACTTCCCGTAATCCACTAACCAGCTGAGCGTGGCACTCAATCACCCATGAGGCAGGTTCTTTCCACCCATCAGTGTAGCTGCCCCAAGGTATTGCAGTATGTGTTAAGGCCCTTCAGACAGAACTCTCTCGCCTGGATGTTTCTGTGCCGTCTCTAACAGCAGCCTTGTCGTGGCTTCCCCATTCCTACAGGTTTAAAGCAGCTGTACCAGGACCAGCTGCTCTGTGATGCCACCATAGTGGCTGAGGGAAAGAGGTTCCCATGTCACAGGTAAATATTTCAGGGTTTTTTATGAAATTACAGGTTTGGTTGATAAAGGTAATATACTTACATTCTGTAGGTCATTTGAGTCAGTATTGCATGATGTCTTGATTTTTTAAAATATAAAATTTAACACTGCACATTAAATAGAATAAAAATGGGGAATTATCAAGTCCAACTGTAAATGGGGAATCCTCACTTAGGTGTATTTCTGGTGGGGTCCTGCACAGACTGGTTCTTGGCCCTACACTACCTAACACTTGTAACCCTTCTGCCAGGTGACGTTGGCAGCAATGAGGGCCAGGTTCAGTATCTAGGGATTCCTCTTGTTCTACAACATGGAACTGGCTTGAGCTCCCCACCCAGTAATCTGGGAAAACTTAACACCACCCTTGGGCCCCACCACGAGGCAGTATTTCCCACGGACAAGCACTGAGTCTGTGTGTAACAAAAACACTTATCAAAAGGGAGCCAAGCACTGGCACATCATTCCCCTTTCCCTCCACTTCATCCCACTCACAGCTGGCTGTCCTAGGTCAGCAAAGACCTTAATTCTCCATTTCCTGACCTGAGTTCAGTTTACCAACTTCCCCCGACATGGCTACAACAACACTGCATACAACTCACCTAGGCGTACGTTCTAGACAGTACAGGTATTACATTGCCCAGCTATGCAATGCAGCCTCTGATGTAGATCACGGCTTCCTAGTACAAGAACACCGGGCCAGTTCTCAGCACAGGCAGAGCAGGACAACCGGCTGTAACGGAATTCTGAGGGCAGCAGATAACAGAACAACTTTAAACTTTGCCAGTGCTGCTGGGTTAACCTAGGACTTGTCAGACTGGATCAAACCAGTGGTCGGGCTATTCATCTAGTCCCCTGTTCTTGCAGTTGCCAACAGTGAATACTTCAGAGGAAAATATGTATGTGGTTTTGCTTTGTTTTTGTCATAGTTTAAAAAAAAAATTAATAACCTTGGAATAATCTATTGATGGGGGAACTTTTTTCATCCAAGGTTGGCATCTACCCTGACCCAGCAGCCTTTATATTCCTTCCAATCAGTATCGCCTTGTATTTATCAACACTGAAGAATCTGCTATTGTGTTGCCCATTCATGTAGTTTTGTTAGGTCCCTCTAAAGTTCCCCATTCAGCTTTGACTAATGTAAATTGTCACCTTTGCTGTTCATCTTCTAGATTCCTAATACTAGGATTGGGTTGTTTAATATATCTTAATTTATTCTGGGAACCCAAAGTTAACCTCTTACCAAAATGAAGATGTTTGATCTGCATTGCTTTCTCTCCTTGTGATTAGTTAGCTGCCTGGGAGGGACTCTATTAGGTAAGCGAAGTGTTAGGGGTTCTTTCATTATCTCAATGTTTGTCTCCACCTTCAGCAGTTACAGTACCCTGTCACACCATGGTACAATACTAGCTTGAAGGAGAAGGTGACTCTTACTGAGCCAATACGACCACTTCCTGCAGTCTGCTGGCCTTTCCTTGGATGTCTCCTTTCCAAAATCTGATCAGGTCTTGCTCTGCTCTGCCTGAGAGCTAAGGAGGTCAGAGCCCCCTGAGGGAGGTAGAACTGTAGCTGGTGTCTGCTCCATTAATACTATTTCCCTATCCCCATAGGTTGCTGATGGCAGCTGTCAGCCCTTACTTCAAGGGCATCTTTACCAGCTCCTTCAAGGAATCCCAGGATGGAGAAGTTGTGCTTCAGGACATGGCCTCTTCCATTGTGCAAACCATACTGATCTATTTGTACATGGGAGAGATCTCTCTTACTAAAGAGTCTGCCCAGGGGCTGTTTGTAGCAGCCAGCAGGCTTCAGGTTCTCCCCCTGCTGGAGATCTGCTCCAGGTAATACAACAGAACCAACTAGCCTTAGGTTTGGTCTTGAGGTCAGAGGGAGGCTAATGCATGTGTAACACCTGGTCGGCGCCTGACGGGATGGGACCTCTGAGCTAAATGCATGAGCTAAAGGCCATATGGCTGTTAGCTAAGGCTGTAGAGCAGACTCAATAATCTCTCTCTCCGTGGTCTTGGTGTCACTAGATGGGACAGACGCCCCACCCAGGAGGTGTGTGGGTTACACATGTATGTGGCCTTCAATGTCAGGCTGGTTCCAGTAACTACAGACTGTATCTGAAGTCTGATAACCACGACGACCTGTTCAAATGTTCCACTAGTTCATCTTCTTTGGCTGAATGTGTGAACCTACATTGGTTTCATTACCTTATTTACCAACAGACCTGCTCTCCCTCTTTCCCTGTTTTTAAAAAAAAAAAGTCTTTCATATTTTCTATTAATCCCTTGGTTTTATTTCCTTGTCCTGGCCCCCAGAAATGACCCCTTCTCCTCCTGCCCTCCCCCCAGGGAGGTTGGGTTTAAAATGAAATGTGGGAGAAACTACAAAAATGGCAGGGTCCCATTCCTACAGCCTGCACGTGCTGGAGGCAGGGAGGGGGATCTACAGCTCAAAACAGCAGCAGACTTTTCTGCCGGGATGGGTGACTCTGCAGCTCCTCACGCTGCTCTCCAGTGGGTGGGGGTGAGCAGGGCCAACTAGCTGCCTCTGCAGTAGGAAATGCTGCTGCCTCACACACACTGGCTGGTCTCAGGATCCCCATGCTTCCAGACTCCGAGGCAGTATTCTCCTATCCACAACAGCGTTGTACAATAACCCACTGCTTCCTCCACTGCAAACTGGTAGGGGCTGGTGGGAGAAGGAAGCAGTGCTTACGTTGCGGTAGGAAGTCTCTAGTCTCCAGGGCTGTAAAGCCAGCCCTTTCATCAGTGAATCTTATTGCTGGTGAAATATCAAGGATGTCTTACTCCAATTGCCCCAATTTCGGATACAGAGGTAAACATCTCTCTTACTTATGATCTGCCCAGTAACGTTCCAATCTCTGGTTATTCCTACCAGGTTCCTTGTGAAGAATGTTGCCATTGAGAACTGTCTTGTGTATTATGCGCTGGCTTACGCACACAACGATCAAGCTCTGCTTGGTGTCGCCATGAACCTCGTTACCACAAACTTTGGGCACCTCTCCAAGGAGGAGGATGACTTCTTACATCTGGACCTCAGCACTCTGGTCAGCATAATCTCTTTGGATGGCCTCGTGGTGGCTTCTGAGCTGGTTATCTACCAGGCTGTGAAACGCTGGGTAAGGTTTCAAACAACTGAGCGTAGCCTTCTCATTGGTGAGCTGATGAAGCACATCCGCTTCCCGCTCCTTAGCCAGGATGAGGTCCGGGAGGTCCAGTCAGACTGGGAACACTGTCTGGATGTTCAGATATGGCAGAAGAAGCTGGACAGTATAGATGGACCGTTTGATTCTAGGGCACTCAGGCAGGGAATGTACGACAAGTGTATTGTGTGCGTGAGTCTGTCCAGGTGGATAAGCAAATGGATGGAAAATGAGGAATTCCATGTGTGCTATTTTGACCCTCGAAAAGAGAACTGGGAAAAGCTGCCAGCTTTGAATTGCCTCTACTCTCCAGCCTGCATGGCAGTAGGTGACAAGCTGTATGTATCCGGAGGCACCCTTAGGGACAAATCTCACTCAGCTGCCCTTCACAAATATTACTTCTTTAAAGGCCGGTGGTTACATCTGCCTCCCATGTCGGTACCTCGTGCTTCACATGGGTTTTTAGCTTGTAACCAGAAGCTTTATGCTTTGGGAGGCTGTTGTGGGTTTGAAGATTACCTTGATTCTGCAGAGTGCTTTGACTTGATGGAGAAGACCTGGACTCCCATCTCTAGGCTGCCATTTGCTCTGAGCTGTTCCGCCTCTGCTGCGCTCAAGGACAAACTTTACTTAATAGGTGGGGAGAGAAACTACTTGTTCCCAGAGATGTATAAGGGGGTTCTGATTTATGACATTAACTCTGGCATATGGACACAGGTTCCTCTGGCTGTAGAGTGCTGCTCTGCAGGTGCTGTTCCCATGAATAATGGGATCTATGTCATTGGTGGCTATGCCAAGGAAAGAATGAGACACCTTCCTGTTAGGTCCCCTTCTCCAGGAGTTATTTGTGGCTCTGCTCTGTGTTTCTTCATCAGCGAGGATGGCAGAATGGACGAGGATGTTTTTGTTCCAGAGTTGTCAAGAGGAATTGCTGGTGCTGGTGTGGTGCAGTGGGAGAGGAGAATCTATGTGCTGGGAGGGGAGAACTGCTGGGTATATACTAACCCCAATGTACATAATGAAAGTCCGGGCACATATTATGACACCATTTACTTTTGGGAAGCCAGTGACCTCACCTGGACTGAATGCCCAGAAAACCTCCCTATCATTGCTGATGGAGTAAGTGGGTTTGGGTGTGTGACGATGAAGATACCAAAAAAACACATTCTCGCCCTCTTGTCCTAAAGGGGACAGTACACGTGCGGCTACTCATCAGGTGCACATATAGCTGCTGTTAATGTTTTCTAAAGCCTATACCTCACAGGGCTGTCTGCAGGGGAAAACCACAAGAATATCGGTCTTGTCTTAGCCTAACCATAGATTTTTAACCTGAAATACAAGGGACAGCATTTGAAACTGACACTTGATTCAACCAATAGTATGTGAGAATGGAAACCCAGTAACTATCTTTACATGCCTTAAAACTTCATGCTGACCCATTTTATTCCCAAAAGTTGACCAGCCTCCCTTTTCTTTGCTATGAAGTCTTGGTAGCTGGGGATGGTCACTGCTGGGATATATGATGATGACTCAAACTACCTGCAGCTAATATTTTAAGTATTGTATGAGTGAAGATTCCCTTCCTTCCACACTTGCTGCTTAAACGTGTTTTAACTGCATATTTATTGATGTCTGTCAGGGTTTTATCTTTGACACTCTGGGGTTCTTTGACACTTGAGGTGATGCTAGAATCTTCAGTTCATTTTTCATTTAATTGATATGGGGTCTTGTGGTACAGTTGGGGCACAGACAGTCAATATCCTTCTCCTTAGATGTGGTGGTAACTTAACCTTCTTTGCTTGTGGTACCTGTTTACTGTCCACACTGATTTAAAATACAAGTAAATGCACAGAAACTTTCAGACTCCTTGAGAACATCAATTAACTCTTTAATCCCTGAACATCTTTCCAGACCTGTTTTTAAACATCCTAAACTTAGGCATGTAGCCAAGTGGCAGACTTGCTTCTCACTACTAAAACTGGGGACCAGATGTCCTTTATCTGGTGTCAGGTGCTAAAGGGAAGCTCCCCTGCCCCTACCTGGGCTGAACCTGTTCTGTAGGCAAACTGAGCTCCCCAGGGCTCTAAACTGTCACCAAAACCGCTCTAGTGAGAAACTATTGAAATTCCTCTTCCATGTCAAGGAGTCAGCTCTAAAAATGTGATGCCTGACTGGTAGGTGTGATCTCAAAGGGTGTTTTATCCCCCAACTCAACAAACAATTCTGTTGCAGCCCTAGGGAGCAGGAATGAGGATT
This sequence comes from Mauremys mutica, assembly GCF_020497125.1. Lineage (NCBI taxonomy): Eukaryota > Metazoa > Chordata > Testudines > Geoemydidae > Mauremys > Mauremys mutica. The sequence goes on along the minus strand of NC_059092.1, from coordinate 18,210,745 downwards.
CCAGATATGGCTGTTCTAGACTGAGTACCTGATTATTTACTTACTCACACACTCTCTCTCTCACACAACCTGTATGAGTCAGACATGTTAGTTCTGTATGTCAGACTACAATGGAAATGTCTTGTAATATTACTGGACTGATTGAATAAAGTATAATAACTTCAATGATTCTAGCATAACGTAGCCTTGATTCCTCTCCCTGTAAGAAGGGACCTATGAACAAGAGACCAGTTATGGCCCATATGTATTAACAATTCTAGGGGTGGAAGCAGGAGGGGCATGTGCATGTGTGTTCATGGCTATAAGGTCCTGGCCTGGGCTAAATGGAGCATCTGAGCCTGCCTAAATGAAGGCTGGGCCTCAGGGTCAGAACTGCAGGAGTAGAAGAGTCGCATTAATGTTCCAGAAGGATGAAGCTGAAGGTCAGACCCATCCTGCATCTTCCTGTCCCCTGCCCCTGTAGGGCCTGCAGCCACCAAGTGCTAAATTCAGATCTCCTCCTCCCAGCTGCCATGTGAGCTGCTGTGTGCAGGGTTGGGAACTGCCTCTGTCTGGCAAATGACAAATCCCACTCTAGATAATAAAGGGAGGAAAGCAAGGCCCTCTGTGTCCCTTGTCTTACTAGTATAAGGGGGGGGAATGGTCCCATTGTTGTGGGGAACTTTCCTGGCTTATACATGACCCTGGTGAAGTGGGCTAGTGAAAGGATCTGAGTCCTCGCTCCCACTCCCTTTTGGCCTGCCTGACCTCCCCTTCCACGGTCCCATGTGGCAGAGTCCTTGTAACCCCAACAAGGCTGGGCCCAGGATTCCTGTGGGGCTCAGCCCCCAATCTTGTCACTTAAGGCAGGGGCTAGGGTGTCCCCACTCTGGGCTGCTCTCTCTGCACTGGATGCTTCCCTGACCCCCTGATCATCACAGTTCAAAGAAAATACAATTTATTAAACAGCAACCAATTAAAAAAATAAGGAAAAACTGGGAAAGGTTGAAGGAAAACCCATCACCCTACTCTGTGGCAGGGGAACATCACAACCAGTAGCTCTGGGATGTAAGGGAAGTTCAGTTTGTTCCCAGGGCCGGTGCAAGGAAGTTTCACGCCCTAGGGGAAACTGCCACCTTGCGCCCCCACCCCCCCATGCCCTGCAGCAGCTCTGCCTGGAGGCGCCCCTCCTGCGGCAGCCTCCCCCCAGGGAGCCGTCCGGCACCTCCCCACCCCAGCTCACCTCTGCTCCAGAAGCCCTGCTGTTGGGAACCCCTGGGCTGCCTGCCGGCGGCTCAGACTCCCTCACCCTCCCAGCGCAGCGGCTGCTGAAAGGCTTTAAAAAAAAATTGTGGGCACTGCTTTTTGGCACCCCCAAATGTTGGCGCCCTAGGCAACCTCCTAGTTGGCCTAAATAGTAGCTCCGGCCCTGTCTGTTCCTCACATGTCCCAGGCCCTTGCTGTGCTGCAGGGACGCTGTGGGTCGGACACTTGCTCTGGTGGTGGCGCCACACCTCCTGCTCAAGGTGGCAGGACCCTTCTTCCCAGTGTCACCCCCACCCCATCAGGCTTACGATCCCCCTCCCAGTGCAGCCTGCAAGGCCTCTTGCCTGGGGGCCTCTCCCTGAGCTGGCCCCACTGCCCAGGGTCCCCCTCGCTCTCTGTAGCTGCTCACCGCACCCAGCTCCAGACTGCTCCAGACCCAGCTCCAGCTCCAGCTCCACCACTCTGACTCAGCACAGCTGTTGCTGCTCTGCCTCCAGCTCCCTGGGCTGCTTCTCTGGCCCAGCTCTGCTCCCCAGCTCAGTTTGAGAATCCACAGAGTATTTTGTTTTCAGTCCCACCCACAAAGTCATGGAACCTCCTTGTCAGCCACTTCCTAGCATTCGCCACCTTGGCCATCTATAAATCAAGAAGGAGGGGATTGGACAGGAGGATTCCCAGCATCCGAGGCTGAATTTTGTGCACTTGCCTCTTCATGTCTCCAGGTGGGGTTCCTCTGGTCAGCATCCACTAGTTCCTAGCACTCTTTTTGAGGAGCAGTGGACGCTGTCCAGGGTTCTCTGCTTGGTATCCCCTTTGGGAAGCCTCATTCTAACCCTATGGCTTTCAATTCCACTCCTCTTTTTTTCATTTGATGGTCCTGGAATCAGGTGTTCCCTGTGTTTTCAGGTTTGCACTCCTTCTAAAGAAGGGTGGGCCCTTTAGTATGCTAGATGGATCCCCATAGGGATTCATCAAGTTCATGGGGACTAAACAGGCAATCCTAATTTATTTGCAATGAAGAATCTCCACGAATTGATCAGCCCTGAGTGCACAACAGTGATTGTTAATGGGTTCATAACCAAGAATCTCTGCAAACTGATTGGCCCTGAAAGGTCAGCAGTCACTCCGAATTTCCTGGCTAGTGGCAGTCTCCAGGACCTGTAAGCCCTGAATGAAATGCAGGTACTCCCAACTTGCTTGGAAAGAAGAATCTGTGCAACTTGATCAGCCCTGAAAGATTAGCAGTGACTCCTATCTTGTTTACAGTGAATAAATCCCTGGAACTGATAAACCCAGACAGGAGCAGTCTCTTGGGATCTGTAAATCCTGAATGATCTTAACTAGCTAGTAATGATGAATCTCTGCTAATTGAGAAGCCAAGAATGGTCAGAAATGACTCCTCACTTATTTGTCATGAAGAATCTCTGCAAACTGATCAGCCCTGCATGGTCAGCAGTCACACCTGGTACACTTGACATCGGCAGCCTGTATGCCCTTTATGCCCTTACTGAAAAGCAGTGAAGCAATAAGTTATTGCAATGATGAATTTACGCAAACTGATCCACCCTGAATGATCAGCAGGGATTCCTATGTTGTTTGCCATGAACAATTTCTGCAAACCAATTAGCCCTGAATGGGCAAAGGTCTTTGCAATGAGGTATTTGCACGAGCTGACCAGCCTGGAAAGGTCAGCAGTAACTCCTAACTTTTTTTCAGTTAATAATATCTAGCAACTGACCCCTCTGAATGGTCAGCTGGGACTTCTAACTTCTTTGCTATGAAGCAGCTGAGTGAAGTGATATTTTATTGGGCCAATGTCTGTTGGTGAAAAAGACAAGCTTTTGAGCCTATCAGTCCTCATCCTCAAAGGAAACCTTTCAAAAGACAAGCCTGGGAGCTTAAATTCATAACTCTGCTAGACAGGAAACATCATGGTCTGAACAGAGGCACTATTTATGGCTTATTACCAGGCCTGAAGAATAGATCTGTGTGGCTTGAAAGCCTGGCTCTCTCACCAACAGAAGTTGGTCCAATAAAAGATATTACCTCACCCATCTTCACTCCTTTTTGTTTTTGGAAGCTAACCCTGGCAGAAGAAACTTTACACTATTTGGGACTGACTATCAAGGGAGCATTAGAGGAGTGGAAACTGCCTTTAACAAAGACTGTAGCGTGTTAAGTTAGGTCTTAGACCTTAAAAAGAGCATTTTTACTTTGTTTGCAACCCTTTCTACCTTTATTCCTTTTACTTGGTCTAACTTAACCCAGTGGTTCTCAACCAGGGGTGCGTGTACCCCTGGGGGTACCCAGAGGTCTTCTAGGGAGCACTCAACTCTTCCAGATCAGTGTTTCTCAACCTGTGGGTGCAGGACAGGTTTAGGTCAGTTGCAAGTGCAGGGCCAGTGTTAGGGGGTAGCAAGCAGGGCAATTTCGCCAGGGCCCCATGAAGCTAAGTTACATGCTTCAGCACTGGATGGCGGGGCTTGGGTTTCAGCCCCTCTACCAGGGACTCCGGCTTCAGACAAGGCTCACAGGGGAAAAACAAGGATCACACTGAAATGTAAGTACAATATGCATTTTCCAATCGATTTATTTTATAATTATGTGGTAAAAATGAGAAAGGAAGCAATTTTCCAGTAATAGTGTGTTGAGATATTCTGTGTCTGATCTGGACTTCTGAAAGGGGTACAACAGTCTGGAAAGGTTGAGAACCACTGACTTAACCTATTTTCTTTTTTAATAAACTTGTTTTATTTTTACTATAAACCAACCCAGTGTTGTCTTTGAAGGGAAGGGTGTGTTTACCCCAGAAAGTTAATAAGCTGTAAGGTTCTGACTCTTTAAAAGAACAATAAATTTAATATTTTCTGTGAATGTGCTGTGGTAGGTACTGTGCATTGCAAAGAAACATCTCGGAGGTGCTCGGGGGGCTGGAGTTTACTGATTGTTGCCTGCTAGGCAAGGTCTGGGCTGGGAGAGCCTTGAGGTGTGTATTGGTGAGGAGGACAGACTGGTGTGGCAGGAAGCTGATGCACAGTCTAATCCCCAGCAAGAGATAACACAGTGGTTCCCATTTCTGGGCATTTCATTCTACTATATCAGTGGACTTCAGTGTAGAACTGCCATGTTCCCAGGACAATCAGTAATCCTGGCTGTAGTCAGCCTCCTAACAAAGATGACACACTTCCTCCTGTTCCTGTACTGTACTGTTCCTTCTGTGTGGGAGATGGCTCAACTCTTCCTGCAAAATGTCTTCCATTACCCCAGGTTACTGATGGGCATTGAATTGGACTAGATACCACAGGTCATCTCTCTATTCTGGTGGGAATTTCTCAGACACCTTGGCATCAAGTCCCTCACCTCGTCCGTCTATCACCTGCAAACTAATGGGCAAACAGAGAGAGGCAATCAAATCTTGGAGCAGTATTTTCAGTGCTTTCTGTGTTGCCACCAGGATGACTGGTTCCCCGTGATGTTCTGCACTGAAGTCACGTATACCAATGCGGTCCATGTGTAGGGTAAGTATAACATTCAAGAATTAAAGTTAGATCTGCAGCAAAGAAAGGCCCTGACTAGCAAGTAGAAGGAAGGCCTTGAGAATAATGAGTTGTAAGGCCAAAAGAAATGAAGTAGGGAGGATGTTCGGTTCAAAGAATAACTAATGAAATTAGGGAAAGTTTCTAAAAAGAAGGCCTCTGACCGATAGGTGTGACCTGCACATAATTTTCAATAAGACACAAAGAATCTCTCTGAAAAGGGTCAACATGGATCTTCCCACCCCATATACCAGTGTTATCTCCCTTGTGAACTTAGGTGCAACTAAAACACAGTTGGTCAGCAGGAAGGAGTGGAAGAGATAAGGAGGAAAGGCCTTGGGGAGAAAGAAGGTTGTAAATCTTATCTGGATTAAGACTGGAAATAAGGGTGAACTGTCTCAGATTGGTTTTTAGCTGAAGCCAGTAATTGGCAATGACATCACTTGTTTGTTAAAGGGTATAAAAAGTGAACTCTTACAGGGTTCATTGCTAATCCTGCCTGACCAAACTGGAGCCAACATCCCAACAACACGCCCTGGGTTTGGCCTGCTTGTAAGTATCTTGATCAGATGCTTATAAATGTTTTATTAGTGTTTGGATGTAGTAAATTGTTTATTATTTAGGCTTTTTAGGCATGTTTAGAGCAATTTTATAAGGCTTTGGATTTAATAAAGGAATTTCTTGTTCAATTCGTGTTTAGTGATTTTCCCCCCAGATTAATATTAATAATTTCAAATATTATTAATAATTCCAACCCCACATACCTATTCTTTGAAAACTCTGGCTTTCATCCCTCCTTCCACCCAGACTTACCCATAAATTCACTAGTACTGGCCCCCACAGATTTAGCCTCCCACCTACACCAGGTGCACCAGGAGCTCCGGAAATATTTGCAGTCCACCAAACAAGCCTATAAACGTTATGCAGACCAAGACTGACCCAAATCTGACCCTAGAGGGAAAAGCACAGCTCTTGGCCCAGAACCTTAAAATGAGCCGCCCATCTGCCACACTAGACTACCAATACCTGGGCCCCTTCAAGATTATAGAATGGGTAAACCCTGCGGCCTTCGGGTGAAAGATGTTCAAGTCCTTTTACTTTTAAAGCCCTATACCAAGAACCCAAAGCCAAACTTCTCCCATCTGCCACTGCCACCCACAACAGTCCGTGGACAGGAGGAGCACTGGGTCCAAATCCTCAGCTCTCCGGGAGTTAGGGGAAGGCTGCAGCACCTGTGAACTGGGAAGGCCATGGGCCGGATGAGCAGTCTTGGGACCTGGTAGAGAACGTCCGTGCCCCAGACCCATTGCGATAATTCCATCGGACGTACCCCCAAGAAACCAGGCCCCAAAACTCCTAGGAGGCACCCTCAGTGGTGGGGGGATACTGTCAGGAATCGGCCTGCTGAAGACCCAGTCCCCAGGCAACCTAACAAGTTCAGCTAGCCTGATTGACGGCACCTGATTGGTGAGAAGAGTCAGCAGACCAGTTCTTAAGCCCAGCAGCAGCAGCAGTTAGGTGGCTGCTCAAACCATCTGTCCATCGCAGCAATAGCTCCTGCACGTCCTTGTTCCAGCCCTGCTCCTGCCTCGTACTCTGCCTTGCCTCCTCTCCCTCCAGGTAACCTGGGGCTGACCCTTGACTCCGATTCCTGACTCTGGCTCTGACCTTCAGCTCTAGTATCTGGCCTCTGCTGCAGTTGAGAGCCTTAGCTCTGATTCCTGACTCTAACCACTGGTCCTGACTCCAGCACCAACCACTAGGCATGACTGCCCACATCCCAGTCTCTGACACTGAAATATGTCCCTTTGTAATTTTTTTATCACTTTTATATTTGATTTCCCTCCCAATAACGTTTTTCATGAGGTACCCAGGAATATTGCTTGTAACCCACGTGGTGTTCTTGCTGAGAGAGTCCGTGTTCACAGACAGCTGAGGCAGGGTTCCTGCAGTGCCCAAAAAACTCCTCCAGAATATAAACCATCCTTGAGTTTTCACTCACAAAATCCAAGTAGATGAGTGGATTTTTCATATCTATTCTAGCCAATTGGTTCATTTGATCATTGTGTCATCTATTGTTATGGTCATTGTAATCAATGGGTGCTAAATAGATGTAAGATGGATAGATGTAAATTAGGAGTATAAGATTGACGAGTATTTAGGAGTGATGAGTGTGAATAGGTATATAAGTAAAGTGTGGCTGCAATGCAAGACCTGCAGGCTGAGGCCTGTAAGATTTCAGCTGAGGAACTCTAGCCCTCAGGATAAGGACACTTGACGTAAGGGGGTGACCTAAGAATAACCCTATGCCAGTAAAGTCACAAAGAATGTGCCGATAGGTGATGTTCTGGAAAATAGACCGCAATGTACTGTTCTAGACTGAAAGACACCTGACTGTAACATCATAAATTCTGCTTTCACCACAGATTACCCTGGGAACAGATTGATGTTAATAAAATGCTAGTGAGAATAAGGGGAGCTAAGAGAAAAAACTATGAAAAATGGGTCACCCCAACATTGATAGGGTGTGGAAGCACAGATAAGGAAAAGGAGGGTTGGAACCCTCATGCATATGCATAAGGTGTTAGGTGCAGTCAGAACTATAAGATAAAAGAGATTCCCTGATTGGGCAACAGTAGGACGACCTCTGTGGAAGATCTCATTGGGAAGACCCCAGCAGGAACCATCCCTATGTCAATTACCACCCGTAAAAAGATCCACCAGACTCTACAGGTTTCAGAGCAGCAGCCGTGTTAGTCTGTATCCGCAAAAAGAACAGGAGTACTTGTGACACCTTAGAGACTATACAATGTCTTTGGGTATGTGACTATGAATATGGAATTGGCTGTTGCTTGGGCTCTGGGAATGGGAGTGTAACTTATGACTAAGGTCAAGATTTTGTCACAATTATTTTTAGTAATAGTCATGGACGGGTCGTGGGCAATAAACACTAATTCACAGAAGCCCAAGCCCACTAGCAGGTCTGGGGTGGATGACAGCCCGAGCCCCGCTCCTGGTGTGGTGGTGGTGGGACTGACAGCCCCAGGGCACCCGGCTGAAGCTGAAGAAGTCATGGAGGTCTCTTAAAGTCATGGAATCCATGACCTCCATGATGAAATCGTACCCTTTACATATGACAAAACGACCAAGATTTTTATTTGTAACTCTGTTTGTGGTCACTATATTCATTCTTCGTGTGCTCCTAAGAATCTCCCAATCTAAGAATCACAAAGGGTAACTTTCACCCTACTGATCTGGAAATTGTAGCACCATAGAAGGCGAGCTCACTCCTTAGGGTCAGGGACACTAGTTTAACACAGAACCTCTATGTAGTGGGTGACATTTGCATTGGAAGTCAGTGAATTCAAAAGCTTATTAAAAAACTGTACCTATAATATGTCCTTTGGGTGGATAGTGCTGACGGGACAGAGTTAAGGAGCGTTTTAGCACCTTAAACTATGAAGTTCTTCACTTTCAAATGTTGTTTTTATAGATCAGAACTCTATTAATACTTTGAAGTCATGACTATTTGTGTCAAATCTTTGCTATCTTAAAGAATTTTCTTGCGGCTTGTCTACACGGGATGTTACTGTACAGAAAGCTCGGGTGTGAATCTACAGTGCACTGGCCTAACATGCAGTAACACCCCCGGTGGCCAGTGCACTAAGTACACTCAGCACTGCAGCTGAGAGGGAGCCTAACTAGAAATAGCCGTGTGGATGTTGTAGCTCTAACGGAGGCTCGGGCTACTCACCTGAGCTCAGACCCAGGTGGGCTTGAGAGCCTGAGATGCCACCTAAGCCGCAGCTCTCTCAATGCTATTTTTAGCTCAGTAGCTCCAGCCCTGCAAGTCTGTGTACCCAGGCTAGGAGGGTCAGTCTCAGCTGGAGCATAGACATACCCTAAATATTTTGACGCCCTGGGATGTGGTGCATTAACAGGCTGTGTAGAAAAGCCCTTAGTTTCCTTATGCAGGCCTTGTGCGAGTCAAATGCTTTCTGTCTGTGTTGGTGACACTGGCTTCTTTCCAGGGCTGGAGCACAGAAGTTATCGTTCTGCCGCTTATGCCAGTGGATGTTGTGATAGACGCAAAAGGCCCTGCTCTGCCACCGACGATTATAAGAGAGGGTTTTGCGATGTTTCATTGACAGGGCTCAGAACTGGAACATGTTGTAAAGGAAGCCGCACCAAAGCTGATGGTTTGGGGTTTTGCTACAGATCTGTAACACACTAAGGTTCACCACGCTCAGGGTGACATTTTGCACCAGCTGGTGCCTGGCCATCTGTTCCAGTGCACAGCCCACTCTGGAGGACACTCTTGTGCTTAGTGTCTGAGCTAAACATTAGGGTGAATTGCAAAAGAGATTTCTATCTCTCAAGTGATGTCTTGAGTACAGGTCTCTGAAGCAAGGTGGGAGGATTCAGAGCATTTCCAGCAAGCAGGGCCATCCAACTGGGTACTAAACCAGACTCGAGAGATTTAGGCAGGACATTACAAGCTTGAATACCAGCCAGGACTGATTTTTAAGGACCTCCATGAAAGTCTAAATGGACAGGCAGCCCTTGCACTTCCTAAGTGTGGAGGGGAAAGAAACCAAACCTTTCACAAGTGGAGTCCTCTTTTCAGCTGCCCTCTCTTCCCAGTCATAAACCTCCCTTGCATCCCTCTCACCTGCCTGCCCTCCTCCTAGGCAGACATGCAATCCCAGTCTCATGAATCACAACACAGTATGCAAAACAGACTGTGACTCATCTCCCAGTCTGACCAATTGGGAAACAGAACGCAGATCCAGTGGAAACAGCAACATCTTCACCCCTTGGCCGTTGTAACCCAGGTGTCCCCATGGTTGCAGATTGTAAAGGCTGCAAAACCACACAGGCAATAGCAGGAGGAGGAGCAGGTAGGTGAGACCACACAGAATGCGGGTGAGAGAATGTGGTATGATTGTACATAAGGGACTGGGGTTAGGAATGAGGAAAGAGTATTTCCCAGGATGATCTCGATTGATGAGCCCATTTTGCAAAGAAGAATCTTTGGTGTCACTTAAGATCCCAGGTCAGTGAGTAACAAGAGCTATTTCTTCCCTTGAAGGGAACACCTATGTCTTCTCCCCAAAGTCTAGTGTTTTGTAACTGAGGCACCAGCCTACCCATCTTCCAAAACTGGACCAGAATGGGGGAAACAGTTTCCTGTTCATATGGTCACCTGCAGAACCCATTCTTCCTTTAGGATCACATTTTCAAAAGTGATCAGACAGCACTTCCCATTGAGAACAATGGGATCTGCCGGGAATTAAGCACTTCTGAAAATCTTGCTACTTTGCTTGGGTGCCTAAATGGGAGATACGATCTTCTGGCAATCTGATCCCTGTTGCGGATGCTCAGCACTTCTGAAAACCTGTCGCTTAGATCCTCATTTCTGAATGAATGACTGTCTGTTGATATCTTTGAGAAGGGCCTTTTGATAGCAAGTTATTGAGCAATCCCGTCAGAGCAATCGTCAATGGAGGAGATTTGACTCACTCTCAGTAGTGAACAGTCATGCGAGTCCAAAATGTTTAGTTAAGATAGATTTACTCACAAGTGCAGCACAAACTCACATCCCCCAAGAATTATATGACATGGAGGCAGGCTCTTAATAAACTAGGCTACAGATCCAGGGGTAATTAACTGTAACCATCCCTAAGCACTGCATCCTCCCTACTCACCAAGAGGGAAGGGGCTAGGTATGTTTTGCAGGCAGCAGTAATAAGGGATGAAAATGGGGAAATCTCAGGAATTCACATGCATTCTTTCCCTCTTCCCCCCCTCCCCTTAAGAAATTCAGAGTCCCAGTTCTGACTCCATTCCTGAACTTCTCTGTTAAGCCTAGTTGTGTATGGCAGAGATGTCTGATCAGTGTGGCATTTTACCTGCTATCCACACTGCGAAACCAAGGGGTGAGGGGGGTGACCTAAATAGACAACTCCTGTCAGTTACACTGTCTTGGCTTTTGTGGTTATGTCACACCTGTAATGTCACACCGGGGGATTTCTGTGAATGTTTTCTTCTGCCCGTCACACCACGGACTATTCAGGGAGCAGAATGTGAGAGCCAATCACTTGGAAACCCAGAGACTTTCCCGGCTGTAGCTCTGAGGCAATGGTTCCTAGTGGCTACCACGCTGCCGCACCTAGAGGAAGACCCAAGAGCATCAGAGAGACTGGATCATTTGCTTATTAAGGTAAAAGAGCAGCAGACATCACTTAGCTGCAGGAGAAGTGGGGGACAATGGAGGGGGACTACCTCAGGACATAAGGGTGTTTCCCACTCAGCTACCCCAGGCAGGTGGCTGGAAAATAGTGACCTAAAGGATGCTCTTGACTGACTGGGAGATATTGGGGGTAGTCACGAGATATCTCTGCTGAGCTAGCACTGCAGAGAAAGGACGTTAAAGGAGCTGCATCTCTCTGATGATCAGTGTGAGCTTAATTTCCTGTTCCTCTAGCTGGGCCCACCTGTGATAAACCCTGAGGTCCAGCTGCACTTATCAGAGGTTCCAGGCACATCTCAGAACCGAACTGATAAATTCCCAAATGGTTATGGAGGAGGATGACACAGAAGAGGCACCTAAACCACTGGGACACTATATTCGAGAGGGTAGGTGTGATACTCTTCACATTTGGGTCACATCCCACAGAATGGCTCCCTTCTGGATCGACCATGGATCGACCATGGAAGATGAATGATCTTGTGCACAGACATCACCAAAGAACAATGCTGAGCTGCAAACTACTTGCAAGTGTTGTTCCTTCCTTTTATCGTTTTTGGCTAAATTTGGTGCAGGTGAGAGACACTGATGTGGTAGCCCTGGAAACTGAAGTCTCCTATTTATCCTCAGAATGACACAGCTTCAGGAGGCAGGGCAAAGTTCCCGCCCGCTGGCTGAACTGTGTTGTCCTGGTCCGGACTTGCAAGAACCCTGTATAGGAGCAAGAAGGGAGTTCAGTCCCCATGGCATGTTCGGTCCTGAGCCTCTTGGCTGAGACTACCAACAGGGGGAGCCAGCTGGGAAAGTGGACCCCCTTCATTATGTGAAATAGGTGCTAGTCTGAGACACCCCCCTCCCCTAGCTCATTTCACATAGGCCACCAAAGAGCCATCGAATGGGAACAGCTTTTGCTCGCCTGGGGAAGTCACTGCATCATTAGTACAACTGACCTGAGATTTGATGCCATTTAAAAATTCCTTTAGACCAAGTTATTTCTTCTCTTGCCGGCTGATGTTTCTGTTGCAATGTCTGTTCTGACACACCCTTGGCTTTGTCTTCCCCTTCCTGCAGGTTTGAAGCAGCTGTACCAGGAGCAGCGACTGTGTGATGCCACCATAGTGGCTGAAGGAAAGAGGTTCCCATGTCACAGGTTAGAAAGGTTCTGCATATGCCCCTCTTAATTTCTCGTTTTGTTTAAATGGAAGATCATCATGTAAACATAACACAATAACCTGACGTTTCTTAAGCACATAATTTAAAAATCTCATTTATCTCCAGTCAACCTTGTGGGTGGCTTTATTTGTCTCTGACTTCCTTGGATATTTCCTTTGTAAAAATGTCTTAGCCATTTGCAAAATCTCTTTTATGAGCCTCTTAGCAAAGAGAAATACATGCTGCAGCCATTCAGCATCTAGACATTTCTGTTTTACTTCTTGTTGGTTTCATAATTGGGCAGCCTCTTGAAATCAAATAAATGTTCTAGTTACTCTCCTCCACGCTTCTTCTGCAGTTACCACCCACCCTTCCCTTTGTGTTACCTGTCCTGGTACCAGTTTAAATATAGCAATTTCCTTATTCTGAACAGGCTGTTTCACTCCTACCATGCACCTGAGTCTACTCTCACTCACACCGGTGTAATTCAGGAGTAATGCCAATGAGGTAAAGCTGGTGTGAGAAGGGGACCAAGACCCAGCATGGCAGGGGTGAGGGTGAATTGCAGTTGAAATCTTGTTTGATTTAGTTCATTTCTTGGTCTCTTTTTCTGACTCTCAGTGATGCTTAGATGATTTCAGGTAGCTGTATTCTCAGTGATCTGAGAAAAGGGTTTGCCTCACTTCCCTGACCATAACTTTTCAGAAAAGCAAGGGCCATGGATAGCCATATATATATTTGAATTGGGAATGGCATTTAGCGTCCCATTTAGCCCTGAGTAATCCTTGAACCCAGGTGCGGATCACAGAGGGAGAGACTAGTTTTTCTTCTTGCCAGCCAGAGGAGGCAAATTGCTGAACAGCCAGGGCATGGAGTAGTAGAACCAGAGTCCTCTTCAGCAAGCCTGGAGAGGGCAGCATCTAGCACTGCAACATAACAAAGACCAACAGTAATTTCTGGGATGGAGGAGCAGGACTATCCAATACTTAGGTCATTACAGAAGGTGATGGGGGATCTGGCTGCAGTGAAATTCTCTGTCCTTTATGAAGCAGGAGGTCAGACTAGATAGCCAAAGTGATCCCTTCCCTCCTTCAAATCTAGGGGCGAAATCCTGACCTCACTGAAGCCAATGGCCATTGACTTCAGTAGGGTCAGGATTTTGCCCTGTGTATCTGAGGTCCCAGCCCTCCAGGAGAGAACAAGGATGGGGTGGAGGGAGGCTAATTTCACTTGTGCTCTGATAGTCCCCTTTCCCCGAAGGCAGCGCCTTTGCTCTCCCATTTCCAGGAGACACATTTGATCAGTCCCTCTGCTCCATTCCTCCCCATCTCTATTCAGAGTGGGGGACTCACCCATCCTAGGGCTAGTGGTAGGGGAGGGGGATCTGGCCAATCTCTGCTCCTGGAGAAGTGGGAACCATAACTCCTTCCAGCATTGGAGGAGGAGCTACATTAAGAGTTGCCTCTTCCTCAGACAAAAGGGTGGTTGTTGGACAGAAGGTCTCAAGGCCAGAGGCTGGAACCAGGAAATTACTGAGGAGCGAGGATGCCCCGCACACCCACCCTGGGACTCTGTCCAGCTTCAGAGAATCTCAGAAGGAAGAAAATAACCAAACAAGGGCACAAAACCACGTTGGGAATACTGGTTATAACTGGTCTCTAGTCAGAAGGTTTATCAGCAAGCGAAGGGGCAGGTATGGAACATGTCCTCACTGGCCAGCTGGATCAGTGCAAAAGCAATGGAGTTCATAGAATCATAGAATCTCAGGGTTGGAAGGGACCTCAGGAGGTATCTAGTCCAACCCCCTGCTCAAAGCAGGACCAAACCCAACTAAATCATCCCAGCCAGGGCTTTGTCAAGCCTGACCTTAAAAACCTCTAAGGAAGGAGATTCCACTACCTCCCTAGGTAACTCATTCCAGTGCTTCACCACCCTCCTAGTGAAAAAGTTTTTCCTAATATCCAACCTAAACCTCCCCCTCTGCAACTTGAGACCATTACTCCTTGTTCTGTCAGTTCCTTTTTCAGAGCCGTGAACATGCTCCATTGACCGTGTTTCCTCTCTCTCTCTCTGCACAGGATGCTGCTGGCTGCAGTCAATCCCTACTTTCGAGCCATGTTTGTCAGCTCCTTCAAAGAATCCCAGGATGGAGAAGTTCTGTTGCAGGACATGGCCCCCTCCACTGTGCAAACCATCCTACAGTATCTGTACACAGAGAAGATATCACTGACTTCAGAGACAGCCCAGGCTGTGTTCGTAGCAGCCAGCAGGCTTCAGATCCTCCCTCTGCTGGAGATCTGCTCCAGGTAAGGCTGACATGGCAACAACTGTGATTATGCTGTAAATGTGCACAGTGCTGGCTGTTTGGAGAGTCCTGCCAAACAGGTCACGTTCCCTACCCAAGGGGGCTTGTGTTCCGTGGATCATTCTGTTCTGTACAGGCTGGTATAGTAGAAGGGCAAACAGGACAAAATCTGCCAAGTATTTTCATCAAAACTGACGTGCACCTTGGATAACGGGGGTCTAAGGGCTCTTTCTAAGGAGAAAGCTGTGTGTGTGGGCTGTCTGGGAGGGTCTCCCAGATGTGATGGTGATTATGGATGTAGACAGGAAGTTGGGAACAGGCAGAAACAAAGGGAGTAGCAAGGATACAAGCCAGACGAGTACAGAAATGGGAGGTGGTTATTATAGGAACCCATAGAACAAAGTGGAGGTGGGGATACAGTACAGCATTGGATGCAAAACGGAGAAGATCAGGGTTAAAGAAGATTCAGAAAGTCGGGAGATGAAAATTATGTTGGCTGCATTGTTTTGGATGGACATGAGTGGGGATTGATGGGAGGGTGGTAAGCTGCAGAGCGAGAAGCAGCATTGGTCACAGCAGGCAATAATGAGGGAATGAACTAAAGTTTGGGATGAACCTTAGAGACTGTGGAGGAAGAAACGGAGGATTCACTGGGAGTCTGGATGGGAGCAGAGAAGGACTGAAGATGGCTGTACAGTTACAAGCCCAGTGGCAGAGAGAGCTTGTGGAATTGCTAAAGAAAGCGGAGAAAGGGGGCAGAGGAGAGGAAAGATAAAAGGCTCTTCTCTGGACAGGTCCAGTTTGAATTAGTGGCACCACATCCAGAGGGAAAGGGAGCAGAGCCAGGCAGAGAATGTGACTGACGGATGTAAGCACCTGGGTTAGAGAGGTAGGTTTGAGAGTCAGTGTGGAACTCAGAGTTGAATCTATAGAAATGAATATCAGTTTTGAGAGAACAGTGGGATGGGGTGGGGGGGTGCTCAGCGGTGTGTTTGAAAGAGAGAGAGGGAGGAGCCAGAGTTAGAGATCAGAGTTGATCAGGAATTTTTCAGTGAAACAGTTTTTCTTTGGCAAACGGCAATTTGTTGACACTGCAACTTTTCCCAGGACCATGGCAGGTTTGATGAACGTTTCCTTGGGAAGGATTATTTGAGTCCACAGTGGAATTTCTGGTCAAAGCCACAGAGACCCACCAACACCTCAGAAAAGCCTAGTGGTTAGAGCACTCACCTACGATGTGGGGGACCTGGGCTCCGGGCCTGCTTTGGAGCAGGAATTTGAACCTGGCCTCTAATCACGCAGGGAGCGCCCTAACCAAAGGCAACTCTTCCAGGGTAGTCTGCTTTCAATCTCTCCTACTGGAGCTGTTCTACTTTGTCTAAATAAATATTCATTGTAGCAGGAACTTGAATGTGACACTCCTACATCCCAGCTGAGCATCCTGACCACTGAACTATAGAGTCAGCATTTCTCTTTCTCTCTGGTTTTAACACTGGCAAACTTTGAAAGCGCTCAGATTTGACCCAATGTGGAAAGGAAAAAACAAAAACCCAAACTCAAAAATAGTTGCAGGATGGGCAAACTGTTTCCCTCCCAGCTCTGAGAGGATGATTAAAGTTAAGGGCCAGAGAGGGAGTAGGAGAGGATGCAAGGGAGATGAGCTGAGAGGGCCTGGCACAAATTGTGGGATTGGAAGAAGGCAAGAGACTATACTTTTCTGATCCAAAGAGATCTGGGAAGGGATGGTTCTGGGAAGGGGATAAAGAACAGGAGGAGGAGAGTTTTTGATGGATGGTGCCAATGTTTCCTTAGCAGAAGCCAGCTATATATTGAGAGGAGGTGGGATGGACACTTCAGGAGGGAGTCAAAGGTTTAGAAAGGACGGTAAGGTTTGTATGCCTGGGAATCTGTGAGGAAGGAGATATAAAGGCCTTTGGCAAAGAGAAAAGCAGAACTGACGACACAGAGCAAACCCATGACAAGAAGCAGCCACCCTTCACAGCTATCTGGATTTTTATGGCTGTACAGGGAAATCACGTGTCCTTATGTGAACCACAGACTTTTGCCTGGAATTTGTCTACATGGGTAAAATTTTCAAAAGCACATAAGTGCCTTAGGAGCCTAAGTCCCATTGACTTTCAGTGAGATTTTGGCTCCTAAGGCTGGGATGCTGTAACGGGTCAGACTCACCCCTGCAGCACCACCTGCTGGTCGTCCTTGGGAATTAGCTCAGTCCAGCGTTTGGAGCGCCCTCTGCAGGCCGGTGATCCACCTGTCTTCTCCTGTCCCCCATGTCCCTCCCAGGACCCCGGTGCCCCTTTAACTGGGTCTCCCCCTCCCCAGGGGAACCCCCACCCCGCTATCCCCACTTTGCCTCAGTATTGGCCACTGCCAGCCATTCTCTAGCCCCACGTCCTGGGGCAGACTGCAGTATCAGCCTGTTCATCACCGGCAAGGAGGGTTTGGACCTGCTGCCTTGGCCTACCCCTGGGCTGCCCCCTGTGCAACCCCCAGTACCTGTTAGCCCTCTGCTAGGCCGCAGCCTGGGGCTTTCCAGGCTGGAGCTCCCCAGTTCCTCAGCCTGTCCCCAGCCCTACTCCACTCAGGTACCCGGTCTAGCTCCCTGCAGCCAGGCCCATCTCCTTCTGAATACAGAGAGAGACTGTGTTTCTTCTGGCTTCCCTGGCCTTCTTTTTAGGCCCTGCAGCTCTGTTTGGGGCATGGCCCCAGCTGCAGTCACTCCTCCAATCAGCCCAGCCTAAAGCCCCTTCCCAGGGCTGTTTTAAAGCCCCAAAGGGCAGGAGCGGGTAGCCACCCCGTTACAGATGCATTAAAGGAGTTAGGCACCTGGAAAAATCACAGTGCTAGACAAAGCCTGAGAGAGGTCCTCTACCATAAATGGGCAGAGATAGGCGCTTCAGACTGCAATTCACAAAGCTAGCACGCTAGGCATGTAGCTGTCTCAGCTACAATCATAGAATTGCAGGACTGGAAGGGACTTCAAGAGGTCTTCTAGTCCTGTCCCCTGCACTCAAGGCAGGACCAAGAATTATCTAGACCGGGGTAGGCCGCATCCAGCCTGTCAGACCTTTCAATGCAGCCCTCAAGTTCCTGCCAGGGAGCAGGTTCAGGGGCTTGCCCTGCTCCACACATGCCATGGCTCTGCGCAGCTCCCGGAAGCAGTGGCATTTCCGCCCTCCAGCTCCTATGCGTAGGGGCAGTCAGGGGGCGCCGCACGCTGCCCCCGCCCCAAGCGCCAGCTCTGCAGCTCCCACTGGCCAGGAACTATTTGTTCTTGACAAATCCATGCTGACACTTATTTATCACCTTATTATCTTCTAGGTGTTTGCAAGTTGATTTCTCAATTGTTTGCTCCATTATTTTACCAGGTACCGAAGTTAAGATGACTGGTCTGTAATTCCCTGGGTTGTCCTTATTCCCCTTTTTATAGATGGGCACTAGATTTGGACTTTTCCAGTCTTCTGAAATCTCTCCCATCTTCCATGACTTTTTGAAGATAATCACTAATAGCTCAGATATCTCCTCAGGCAGCTCCTTCAGTATTCTAGGATGTATTTCATCAGCCCTGGTAACTTGAAGACATCTAACTAGTCTAAGTAATTTTTAACTTGTTCTTTCCTTATTTTAGCCTCTAATCCTACCTCATTTTCACTGATGTTCACTATGTTAGACATCCAATCGCTACTAAACTTTTTGGTGAAAACTGAAACAAAAATGTCATTTAGCACATCTGCCATTTCCACATTTTCTGTTGCTGTTTTTTTTTCCACCCTCATTGAGTAATGGACCTACTCTGTCCTGGTCTTCCTCTTGCTTTCAGTGTATTTGTAGAATGTTTTCTTGTTGTCCTTTATGTCTCTAGCTAATTTAATCTCATTCTGTGCCTTGGCCTTTTCTAATTTTGTCTCTACATCCCTTTGTAATTTGACCTTGTTTCCACTTTTTGTAAGAATCTTTTTTGAGTTTCAGATCATTGAAGATCTCTTGGTTAAGCCAGGGTGGTCTCTTGCCATACTTCCTATCTTTTTTACACAGTGGAAGAGTTTGCTTTTGTGCCCTTAATGATGTCTCTTTGGAAAACTGCCAGTTCTCTTGAACTGTTTTTCCCCTTACACTTGCTTCCCATGGGATCTTACCTACCAACTCCCCGAGTTTGCTAAAGTCTGCCTTTAGCAAATGGGAGATGCTGATGAGAAGGGTGTTTCCTAAGCCCAACCCCTCTCAGGGAGACAGGCCCCTACATCCAGGCTTCAGGGAGACACCAATTTCTGCTTGTGATTCACAGCTGGGAACCCTCTTTGGAGTTAGGGAAGAGGATCTCCCTCAGACTTCTAGCCCAGTAGTTAGGATCCTCACCTGGGGTGTGGGAAAGCCCTACTTCAAGTTCCCCCTGTGCATGAGGGGGCTAAGTAATTTGATTTGGCATCTGCCACCTCTCAAGGGCACGCCCCAGCCCCTGGCCTGTGGGATACTCTGATGTGGGGCTCTCACGGTCTCTCCTGTTGAAGCTCTTGCACAGTGGATAAATAATTGAAGAGTAATTAGAGACTCAGGATTGGATCTTGGGTCTCCTATTTCCCACATGAGCACCAGGGTACAGAGTCAGTCTCAGCCTGGTAATCCCTTTCTCTGTCAGAACGGTGGGCGCCTCAGGCCTGGTCTACATGGGGAGGGGGTCGATGTAAGATATGCAACTTCAGCTATGGGAATACCATAGCTGAAATCGAAGTATCTTATCCCGACTTACCTCCCGTCCTCACCGCGTGGGATTGACGTCCGCGTCTCCCCTGCCGATTCCGCTACTGCTGCTCACTCTGGTGGAGTTCCGGAGTTGACGGGAGCGTGTTCGGGGATCGATATATCGTGTCTAGATGAGACGCGATATATCGATCCCTGATAAATCGATCGCTACCTGCCAATACGGCGGGTAGTCTGGACGTACCCTGAGAGTCAGACTGTTGTTGCTATGTGCACTAGCTGGGTTTCTGTTAGTCTGTGTTTGGTTTGGTTTTATTACTAGCTGTTTCTTTGCTTTGTCGCCTCCTCTCTTCCTTGGGGCTGGGGGGGGGTTCCCCATGGGGTCCACCTCAGATGTGTTTAGCCGTTTGTCTCACACGCGTGGGGTGCGGTGTGCACCTGTTGTCTCCAGCACTGTGGAGGGTGCGGTGCTGAGTGGAGAGGTTATTGGCTGTGCTAATATAAAATCTGCATCTCAGATGAACAAATCTAGGGTGACTTTCCTGGCCTGGGAATCGATTGGTACAGGGAGGACTCTGGATCAAGGAATCTTTCGTTCAAGTTTTTCCCTTGTTTACTCCTGCTACTGTCATTTTTTCCAATGTCTCCTCCTTCCTTCACAATTCGATGCTCGTGTCTGAATGTGCCTGTCATGGGAAGGAGGTTTCTGCTGTTAGGATGATTCCATTAGGTTGCAAGAACCCAAATGGGAGGCTTGTGGTGTCGTTTCGGCACCGGGTTTGTGTGGTTCTAAATAACGCCGAACAGCCCTTGAACCTGGTTTCAAAGCACCACAGAGATGGGGCAGATTATACAGTGTTTGTTACCTCTAAAAATATGAAATGTTTCCTGAGTGGTGACCCTGGTCATTGAAGGGTCCCTGCCCACACACTGCTGGCTCAGGGGACCCTGGTGAGAAGGTGGGACCCCAGGATAGTGGGGAGTAGGCTGGGACATGAACAGGGGCGGCTCTACGTTTTTGGCCACCCCAAGCAGTCATGCGCGGGAGGCACCCCGGAGCCGCGGGAGCAGCGGACCTCCCGCGGGCATGACTGCAGAGGGTCCGCTGGTCCCGCGTGGCTCGGCTGGACCTCCCGCAGCTGCGGGCGGTTCGCGGGTCCGGCGGCTCCGCTTGAGCTGCCGCAGGCATGCCTGCGGGAGGTCCAGCCGAGCCGCGGGACGAGCGCCCCCTCCGCAGTCATGCCTGCGGCAGGTCCAGTCGTCCCGGGGCTCCGGTGGACCTCCCGCAGGCATGACTGCGGCAGGTCCGTCGGCCCAGCCTGCCGCCCTCCCCAGCGGCAGGGGACGCCCCCTACATTTTGCCGCCCTAGGCACCAGCTTGTTTTGCTGGTGCCTAGAGCCGCCCCTGGACATGAAGGGACCAGCAGGACACAGAACCTGCATCTGCACTGCCTGGTTCTATCTCCCCACCCCTCACTAGTGTGTGGTCTGTCATTGTCTAGGGTCCATGTTGTGACCCCATCACTTGGACCTAGACAGAAGCGAGTCCTTGAGGCTGAGGGGCGGCTCCCTGCAGAGGAACTACAGAACGGTTCTAGAGCTGGGAGTGAAGAACAGCCCAGTGGGACCAGTTTATGCAGGACTATTTCTAAACAAGCAAAGACTTTGGAGCCCCATGAGCTGCTGGCAGCTGCTGCGGATGGAGCTGCGGGCCCTGAGCAGGAGGATAGTGTCGTGCTGGGTGGTGGCTCCGTGCCTGGAGCTCCCAGTAGGGCACTGCCTTCCCCTGGAAAGGGGAGTCCTCAGGCCCCCAATCATGCAGGCTGCAGTGAGGCTGCTTGGTGCCAGCCTGGGGCTGCACTGACTGCCCCTCCTGGGGAAAGGGATTTGCCAGCTGCCCTCCTGAATCTCCTTTGTGAAGGAGAATGTTACAATGGCGGCTCAACGTTCTCCTGAGCTGCTGGGCGCTGAGGGAGATGAAGAGGATGACAACGGTCTCTGACTCATCACTGGTCCCTGATGTCTCAGCTAGTCACTTGTGTCAGAAGGGTGGGTACCGTGTGCAGGAGATGGGTGACTTTTTGGAGACCACTAAAGGGAAGCGGGGAATTGAGGTCGAGGATTGATGTACAGCGCTTTGTTCACTCGGCTGCCCTTGTCTTGAGAGAGACCTCGGTTGAGTGTAGGAAACATTTGTCTCAAACAGTGGTTGAGGAAGATGAGTGAAGCGCCTCCTCTCCACCTGGTTACCTCCTTCAATGCCAATCTTCTTCCAGGTTTTGATGGACAGGCCTGGGCTCTTCTGGATTCTGCCACCACTCAGCAGGGTGTAACTGATTTATTGTCTTCCCATGTGAATTTATTTGGTGGTGTCTCCACCCCCTTCACTCTTTCCAGGCAAGGTCACCAGGGCAGCTGGGAAGGAAAATTCTAATCATAGGGTAACCCTTGTTTACTTGCCAAATAACACAAGAAATAACACAAATATATACACTATATTCAACACAGTAATTATACTAAACAGGAGATAAATATAACATAACAGGGTAAAACACGATTCTCAGGGTCACCGGTGCCCATGCTGATAATACTCGTAAAGTTCCCCAGTCACGTGACCTGATATAGCAAATGTAAAGTTAGTTTCCCATTGGCACACATACTTTTTTGGGGCCCTTGATTACCTGTGGCCTTGATACCTTCTGTGCAGCAGTTAGCAAGGTGGCTGACTGGGTTCAGTACAGCCCAAAAGACTCACGAGTGAGATAAGGTGGTAAATCCATCTGCAGATTTAATAGGCAGCAGGTAACAAAATCCCCAACCCCTGATGCCCTGGCCTGAGGACACAGTTCAGGAACTAGGGGTCTCCCTGACTAGCTTACTAAGAGATGGTGACTCTCAAACTCTGTGAATAATCCTCAGGGTCAGAGATGGCTCTGGACTCCTCAGTCACCGCAGGAGTCGGGCTGCTGCTGGCCCAGGATTTCCCCTCACAATCAAGGGGCGCAGGACTCCAGGTGCAGATTACAAAACTATAGTGACATCCCAACGGTAGTCTCCCCCCGGGCGCTCCGACACACTCCCAGCAGGCAGCAGCCCTGGACTAGCAGCCAGAGCAGAGCTGGCCATGTGGTGACTGGTCTCACCTAGGGAGCTGGGCGGCTAACTCAGCCTGGCTGGGGGAAGTTTTCCCAGCAAAACTCTACGAACTGGGTGTCGCCATGCAGCAGGAAAGGCTCAAGCTGGGGGATTTCGCTTTCTGGTCTCCAGAGGCCAGTTCTCAGGGGGAACCCTGCATGCAGGCCTGGGACTCACCAGCTCCTCACACAGCCAGTCCTGCCCTTGCCCTGGCTGGCTCCAGACTGCTCCAAAATGGCTCCCCCCACCCCCCCATCCTGAGCACCCAGGGAAGCACATGCTGCCTTGGCTCCCGCTCCCTACCGGGGACAGTGTGCCTCTCCCTGAACTGCCTGCACACAGAGCCCCAGGGGCCCAGGTGAGCTCCGGCAGGGGGGGTTGGGCAGGGATTGCTCAGCTATATAGGCTTCCCCATGGCTTTTTCTTTTTTAAAGCATTTCCACTTTTCATTCTCTCTCTCTGCTGCTTGGTTCTCCCTGATTAGGGTGACCAGACATCAAGTGTGAAAAATTGGGGTGGGGGTAATAGGAGCCTATATAAGAAAGTCCCAAAAATCGGGACTGTCTCTATAAAATCGGGACATCTGGTCACCCTAGATGGGATGGTCATAAAAGGGCACAACTCAGACAAAAACAGATCAATGTTGTCCTTTGGCAAGAGACACACTCAGAGGCAGCTAGGGTCACCAGACAGCAAGTGTGAAAAATCGGGACGGGGGTGGGGGTTAATAGGAGTCTATATAAGAAAAAGCCCCAAATATCGGGACTGTCCCTACAAAATCAGGACATCTGGTCACCCTAGACCCAGATAATCAGGGGAACTGGCTGATGGCATGGGAAAGGAAAGCTTTCTCGAGCCATGGCGCCAATGTCACAGCTGGGGTAACTGTTCTCTTTCCTGGGGTTCAGGGGCACAGATCCTGCCTGTGAATGAGATTGTGCCAGGCTGGCTCCTCCAGGTGGAGACACGTATGGGCACTATTGTTTTTAATCTTTGTACTGTGTATGCCCCCACACTGTGTCTCCTTTCTGCGGACACTTGCCCTTCCTATGCTTGGCTGTGGCCCTGATGCTGCTATTGTCCTGGGAGGGGACTTCACTTGTGCTGTAGATGATGTTTTAGACAGGAGCCATGCGGAGCCATGCCCTCCGTCGGCCAGGGACCTGCACTGTACTGCCTTTGAGCTAGTAGATGTTTGGAGGTTCTCTCACCCCACTGTTAGGCCGCACACTTGGCTGAAGGCTGCTCCCAACCAGGTCTCAGGGGATAGACTGGATCACTTTTATAGCACGAAGTTCGGTCTTCCATGTCTCCCACTCGCTTGTCTGACCATCACTATGTTTCTGTCAGTGTCTCTTCCTGCCTGTGCTTCCCACTGGTGCCTTAATATCAAATTATTACAGCCCTTGAATTTCACCCAGGTATTAGCTGTGTTTTGGGAGTGTTGGCAGCAGCACAAGCCCCTGTATGAGTCCCTGAGTCAGTGCTGGGGTGTCAGGTCCAGATCCAACTGTTTTGCCAGCAGTAATTCCCAGCTGCCACACAGTCCTTGCATCAGACCATGAGTGCCCCGGCATGAGATACCTTGGGCCTTCATGGCAACCTTGACATGGGAAACCCAGTGTAGACTCCCTAAGCCTTAACTGGCTCTCAAGGCACTTCTTGGAAGAGCAGGTGCAAGGAGCATCTGATGGCTGGCCCTGCTGAGATCCAGAAAGCAGCTGTTTCTTTCTACAGTGTTCTGTATTCACCTGAAGCCTGGGATGTGCTGGCAGTGGAGGAGCTGAACCAGGGATTATCCCCATCTGACTGGTGACGAGCAGCAGTGCCTGGGCACCCCGCTGTCACTGTTGCTCTCTGTTGTGGTCCAGCAGCTCTCGACAGGCCAGGCCCCAGGTATTGATGGGCTGCCATCTGAATTTTACAAGCCTTTCTGGCATTTTCTCAGTCCTGACTTTTTTGTAGGGGTGCTGGAGTGTACCCAGGAGAAAGGGCTGTCCCTCAGCTGCTGCAGGCAGTGACCACCCCGCTACACAGGAAAGGGGATCTCTGTGACTTATGGAATTGGACACCTATTTCCCTTCTCTGCTCTGATTATCCTGACTATCCAGGGCCTTAGCCAACCAACTAAAGGAATCTTTGGACTCTGATACACCCTGATCAAACATGTTGTATTCCTAGCCGCTGTATTTTTGATCATTTGTTTTTAATTTGTGATGGTTTTTACTGTTAACAAACTTTGTAATCTGGATGTGGGGCTTGTTTCAATGGATCAGGAGAAGGCCTCTATAGACTTCAGTATAATTATCTTTTAACAGCGTTAGAAGCTTTCGGGATTGGGTCAGTTGCTCTTCGAATATATTTTTTTGTACCACAACATTTTCAGTGTCCTGAAGATTAATAGGAGTCTTTCTGCTGCTTCCCCTTTTGCAGAGGCATTCATCAGGGGTGTCCTCTGTCTGGGCATTGTACTCTCTTAGTTTGGAGCCATTCCTGCTCCTCCTCAGAGGCCATCTGACTGGCCTTTCTGTGCCAGGGTGCCACACGCCTTCCTGGTTCATCTCTCAGCCTATACTGATAATAGCTCCATTTTTATTACATCTGACAGTGATGTGCAGGCATTTTGCACTTGTTTACAAGTGTAAGAACAAGCATCTTGTGCCCGCATTAACTGGGCTAAGAGCTCATTCAAATGTACTGGGCTTTTGGCAGGGTAGTGATCCCTCTTTGTTGTCCCAACAATTGCAATGAGGCATCTCTGGCATTAAGGTATTGGAGGTCTTTTTTGGATCTGAACAATATGTGTTAAAGAACTGGGAGGGGGTTGAAGGGCGGCTGCAAGGCTTCTTGCAGAAATGTTGCTGGCTCCTTTCTGGACTCTTTTTGGAGAAGGGTTTTGATTGCCAACAACCTTGTGGTCTCCACGTTGTGGCACCAGCTAGTGTGTCTGGACCCTTGCTGAGGCCTTCTGGACTGGATTCAGATGCATATTCACTTTTTTTTTTTAATAGCTACCACTGGTTGCATCCTGCTTTGCTGTTCCTGCAATTAGATGCAGGGGCCAGGGCTTCATTGACTTGTCAGCAGCGTGGCAGCCTTTTGCCTCCAGTCTGTTCAGCAGCTGCTGTCCTCTGATTCCCTGCTGGCCTGAAAGTCCCTTGTTTTCTCTCCCTTCCGTCTTGCTATGGGGTTGGGCTTTGACTATTTTTGCTGGCACCTGGTCGATTATAGAATCTAGATTTTCCTCCATTCTAAAATGGTCTTTTTAACACCTGGCAACTTCTGCAAAGTGCACAACCGGACCAGGTGTTTTCCATTTTATGGCTGTTGGAAGAGCCACTGTTTATTAACCCACTTTTTCCTGCTGAAGTTCTCTCCTGCATGAGCCTATTTTCTGCCTCTACTTAGACTGGGTTGACAAAGCTCTCACCTGATTGTTCCTCGTTGGTTAAGCTGGAAGTCTTGCTGTTCAGACCTGAATCTGGTCGACCTGAATCTGGTCGGCGCTCCCTCAGCTGGCTGCTCAGTATTTGCAGGAGGTTTTGGCTGGGATTTTTCTAAGAGGCAAGCCTGTGTTTGCCTCATTAGCTGTCTCCCCTTCTGTGCATGAGATCCTTGTACAACCGAGCAGATTGTTGTCCTGGAGGAGTTTGGTGAATGTTCCTTTTGCAGCCATGACCAAGAAGCAGCTCTATGATACTTGTGTCAAGGTGCGGCATTATGCTGCCCTCTCTAATCTCCCTGATACAGCCTGGAGGATGCCTTTGTCCCAAGGTGTCTCTATGCCCCCGGCTTGGAGGATGTTATACAATGTCCCTTCCTAAAGGTTCCTGCATGGCATCGTAGCACCCAATCATTTTGCACACCATATTATCCATGAGATGTCCATGCAGTGCCCCTTTTGTTTGTCTTCAGACACAGGCTACTTATGTCAGGATAAGTTCTGTCGCTCAAGGGTGTGAATAAGCCACCCCCTGAGCGACGCAAGTTACACCACCCTAAGCGTCAGGGTGGACAGCACTGTCTTCTCCCACCGACATAGCTACCACCACTCGCGGGGGCTGGTGTCATTAAGTCTACAGGAGAGCTCTTCCCATCGGCTTAGAGGGTCTGCACTAGTAGCGTAGAGCGGTGCAGCTGCATCAGTGCGCCTGTGGCGCTGTAAGCTCTGTAGGATAGTCATAGCCACAGCGTTTCAGCTTTTCCTACATGTTCCCGTTTGATTCTATTTTTTGTTTTTTTGCAGCAGATTTTCAGCAGTTTGGGCCTGGTTTCATGCCAGAGTGAGATACAGTGCTTGCATTCTGCTCGTTTCTTGCCTGGCTAACTTTTTGCTGGGTCAGGCAAAGCCATTTTGAAATCTCGCCGGAACAGAATGGCCGGGTTACAGTGGTGTGATGGGCTAAGGCTGGTCCGGGCACAGCTGTGCAGATTGATCACACTTTTTAGAAACTGACTTACCACCTGCAAACTTTTCAGTTGACTTGGTATGTTAACTATATTTTGAGTGAACTAAGTTCACTCAAAATATAGTTACTTTAGTGACGATACTTTAGTGATCCAGGTTTAATGTTTCCTTAAGGTGTGTTTTGATTTGTGGTTTTGTGTATATATTGTAATTTTATAACATTTTTAAATACTTATGATGTGACTTCATGTGAATAAAGGTGTTTTTCTTGTCCTCTCTCTCGTTTAACCCCCCCCCCACACACACACACACTCACTCAGCTGCTTTGTATGAACTCACCTGAAGGGCCTGACCCAGTAGGTGGCCTCTGAACATGCTGACCGGATTGGGCCTTACATGACTTAGATAGCTTAACAGCTACCTTCCCCGGTTTGTGAATTGCTCTGGGCCTTAGGTGGGAGATGGGCACCCAGATGCCCACAGGGAGGCAGCCATGTGCATGTCCAGAATCAGAAACCTAGGTGCCTAGAGAACTTTCAGTGGAGAAATTTAGGCACTGAGTGAGTTTAGGCACCTGCAGGGTTCAGTGGGAGCGGGAAGGGTTGTGCATGGCAAGTGGTACCAAAACCAGGACTTAGACACCTCAAATAGGAACTTAGGTGCCTAATTCCTTTTGTGCATTCAGGTTTAAGTGCCTATGGGCTTGTCTACACTTAAAACATTACAGCCGTACCGCTGCGCTACTGTAGTGCTTCGGCAGAGACACTACCTACATTGATGGGAAGAATTCACCCATTGGCGTAGGTAACCCGCCTCCCCGAGAGACAGTAACTTGGCTGATGGATGAATTCTTTCATCGACCTAGTGCTATCTACACACGGACTTAGGCTGACTTAACAACACTGCTCGGGGCTGTGGATTGTCACGCCCTTGGCTGATACAGTTAAACAAACTTAATTTTCTTGTGTAGACCCAGGCCTAAGTCTCTTTTGAAAATGAGACTTACAGTCCTAAATCAGTGAGATATTTTTGAATATTTTACCCTATATCTATTTGAAGCCAATTTTTGGTAGAGCTCTAGTTTGTAAATCACGTTGAGGTCCTCAAATAACAGGTATTCTATAAATACAAAGTCAGTGGTGCCAAACACCCAGCCTATGGGTCAGACCCGGTCCCTCAGGGTCAGACTCTACGTAGAAGCACCATTGCCCTCACTGGAATTACATTGATTTACACCAGCTGGGAATCTGGTTCAAGATTTTAAAGTAATGTAGGTGGTGGTGTATTAATTTAGATAGAATATAGGGGCTAACGAAGTTAACATAACCCAGTGACTGTCCAACATTAAAGAAGGACTGGGGTTTGGTATACAGACACCTCAGCCTGCTTAGTACTGTGGCAAACACGTCATTAAACATCATTTTAACCTTTCTTTAAAGATAAAGAAAATGAGGAAAAACAGTTACTACTTTACCTTTCCAATGCTTTGTCAGGCTTTCATTGTAACATTATTCCCTTTTCCTTAGCTGGAGAGGGTTTTTAGAAGGAAAAACTCCTTGTTTTGCAGTCTTTAAGATGGTATCAAAGATGGGGATAACTGTCCTTGGGGAGAAGGGAAGAAGTTGGTTGAGATGAGCTGTGGCAAGTCCCACTCTGTTTCATCCCAGGTGGTAGTTGGATTCAGCTGAAGCCAGTAGAAGTGCTGATGTCATGTGGGTCACTTTCTCTGGCCCAGTCTGGTTAGGGCATCTCTCAGGAGTAGGATGATGAATGCCTGGAGTCCCAGGGGACAGTAGGGGTGGCAGCCAGGCTGGTGAAGCTTGCTCTAGTAGCTGCCATCTGTTCTTCTCGTTTTCCCCAAAAAGTATCTTTCTTAAAAGACCCAAAAAGGAAGTGGTGGGTGGAATAGCCCATCCTCTCATTATTTTGTACATCAGTCAGTCTTAGTTTCCAACACTCCAATTTTCATTCATCAGTGTTTGGAGTTGCACTGTCTTCTTTACCAACCATGATCTTAACACAGTCTTTGAGTTATATCAGGCGTCCTTTTTGTTTGGACTAATTACGTTTTTCTGTCTGGTATTCTTGCACCTGTTTATAACATTCTTTATTAAAAACAACTTGACTACTTTTCATGGTTAATTCCCAAGCAAGTAAAAAGTGATAGGCCCATTTACTACAACAGTGCGTAGTCATCGCTGTTGTGTGCACAAATTGGAAATTGCGGGTAAGTACATGTAAGTGTTATGTTCATGGCATATACACAGAGAAGTTAGATAAAGACATAAATACTCTTGCAGGAAGGTTACAATGTGACATAAGAACATAAGAATGGCCATACTAGGTCAGACCTATGGTCCATCTAGCCCAGTATCCTGTCTTCCAACAGTGGCTAGTGCCAGGTGTTTCAGAAGGAATGAACAGAACAGGTCATCATTGAGTGATCCATCCCCTGTCATCCATTCAGAGCTTTTGGGAATCACAGGCTAGGGACAGTCAGAGCATGGGGTTGATAGACCATTGATAGACCTATCCTCCAGAAACTTATCTAGTTCTTTTTTGAACCCCTTTATAATGTTGGCCTTCACAACATCCCCTGGCAAAGAGTTCCACAGGTTGACTGTGCATTGTATGAAGAAGTACTTCCTTTTGTTTGTTTTAAACCTGTTGTGTAGTAATTTCATTGGGTGACCCTCTGGTTTGTACGTTACATGAAGGAGTAGATAACATTTCCTTATTTACTTTCTCCACACCAGGCACGATTTTATCAACTTCTATCATATCCCCACCCTTAGTTGTCTCTTTTCCAAGCTGAAAAGTTCAATCTTTTTAATAAAAGAACAGGTGCCACAAGTACTCCTGTTCTTTTTGTGGATACAGATTAACACGGCTGCTACTCTGAAATCTTTTTAATCTCTCCTTACGCAGAAGCTGTTCCATACCTTTAATCATTTTTCTTGCCCTTCTCTGTACCTTTTCCAATTCTAAAGTATTTTTTTTGAGATAGGGCGACCAGAACCCCACACAGTATTCAAGGTGTGGGTGTACCATGGATTTATATAGTAGCATTATGATATGTTCTGTCTTATTATCTAGCCTCTTCCTAATGGTTCCTAACATTGTTCGCTTTTTTGGTTGCCGCTACACACTGAGCGGATGTTTTCAGAGAACTATCCACAGTGACCACAAGATTTCCTTCTTGAGTCGTAACAGCTAATTTAGACCTCATCATTTTATATGCATAGTTGGGATTATGTTTTCCAATGTGCATTACTTTCCACCTATCAGCATTGAATTTCATCTGCCATTTTGTTGCCCGGTCACCCAGTCCTGTGAGATCTCTTTGTAAGTCTTCACACTCTGCTTTGGACTTAACTCTCTTGAGTAATTTTGTATCATTTGCAAATTTTCCCACCTCACTGCTTACCGCTTTTTCCAGATAATTTATGAATATGTTGAACAGCACTGGTCCTAGTACAGACCCCTGGGGGACACCACTATTTACCTCTCTCCGGTGTGAAAACTGACCAGTTATTCCTATCCTTTGCTTTCTGTCTTTTAACCATTTACTGATCCATGAGAGGACCTTCCCTCTTATCCCATGACTGCTTATTAATGCTACTTTATTTCTTAGAATTCAGAACAATGTCCCACAAGAACCCCAAAACAGAGAGGCAGCTCACTCCACTTTAATCTAGGCTGGCTGTCAGCAGACTGATTGCGCCTATGCTCGAATTGCATGCTTCCCCTTTGCCTGGACCAGGAAACCCCCCTGAAATTTTAAGTGACAGCATACAATTTTGACAGTTTTCAATACACTACAATACATGATTGGTAGATATCTTAGATCGATCGATCGTATGGGGATAGATAGATGTGGTGTGTGGGCATAGATTAGACTGTATGGGGATAGATTAGATTAGATTAGATTAGACAGATGTGCAAATGGCCAGACAAACAAATAGGCAGAACTAGCTATGGTCCTAAAAGTGCCCTGAGCCATGTTTTGCCATTGACTAATGCTGAATGCAACAGTAAGTTTCCTAACTTAAAGATAGTTAATATATGAGGGTCACGCTCTAAGCCTGATCTTTACACAAACCTCACATTGTTTCCAGTGGAAGAGCTGTGTGAATTGAAGGTGGTATCTACTTTAAATACGTATCTGGCCCGCATAACCAAAGTATCTGAGCACCTCACTTTAATGTATTTATCTGCAAAATACACCTGTGAGGTAGGGCAGTGCTGTTCTCTGCATTGTACAGATGGGGAAACTGAGGCGCAGAGTAAGTGACTTGAACAAGGCTTCACGGAGAATCTGTGGACTGGGTCACAAATCTTCATTAAATATATAATTTGATCCTCTCCCTTAGAATGACTTTAGCTCCTTGTATTAAGTGTTGCTATTACCCCAATGTCTAAGGGAGAAGTGTCTCACACTTGTGACTTCCCCAGTAACATTTATCCCCATTACTTTCACAGCTTTCTTCTGGAACAAGTTTCCCTTGAAAATTGCCTTGTGCTTTATGAACTGGGTTATGCCCATGGTGAACAAGCTCTGATCCGAGTAGCCATGAGACAGATCAGCCTGAATTTTAGGCACCTCTCTCTGGAGGACAAAAGCTTCCTACATCTGAAACCCAGCACTTTGATTAGCATCATCTCCTCAGACAGCCTGGTGGTCTCTTCTGAGATAGTTGTCTACCGGGCAGTGCGACGCTGGATGAAGTTTCAAACTTCCAACCGCCGTCCATTCCTGAGTAAGATAATGAGGCATGTCCGCTTTCCACTCCTTACCCAGGAAGAGCTCCGAGAGGTCCAGTTAGAATCAGCACATTGCGGGGACATGCGGTTGCGATGGAAGCGTCTCAACAGACAAGAGAGGTTGCAGGAGTGTGGAGGTCTTAGACAGGGCATGTACAACAAGTGTATTGTGTGCGTGGACCTGTTCAACATGGAGGGCCCAGAGCTGAAAACGAAGGATTTTCAGGTAGGCTGTTTTGACCCCCAGACAGAAAAGTGGGAAAAGATGACGCCTTTGAAATGCCTGTACTGTGCTCGCTGCCTGGCAGTGGCAGATAAGCTCTACGTAACCGGAGGTGTGCACACAGATGACTCTTATTCAGATACTCTCCATGAGTACAGCTCTTTCAGAGGCCGGTGGACACAACTCCCTTCCATGTCAATGCCCCGTGCTTCACATGGGTTTCTAAACTGCAGCCAGAAGCTTTATGCTGTGGGGGGCTGGTGCAGGTATGAAGATTATCTCGATTCTGCAGAGTGCTTTGACTTGATGGCGAAGACCTGGACTCCCATCTCTCGGCTGCCATACAGTCTGAGCCATTTTGCCGCCACAGTGCTTAAAAATAAATTGTACCTGATAGGTGGCGTGACAGACAAACTGGGCTCTTGGTATGTTTCCAGGAAGGTTTTGATCTACAAAGTTAGCTCCAATGTGTGGACGCAGGTGCTTCTGGATGCAGAGTGCTACTGGTCGGGAGCTGTCTCCATGAATAATGGGATATATGTTATTGGTGGGTATTTTAGGAGCAGAGTGAGACATCATAATGAGAGATGGCCTGATTCAGGAAACCTGCATTGCAGTCGAAAGTGTTTCTTCCTGGACGAAGATGGAAGAGTGGACAAGGATGTCGTGATCCCAAAGTTGCCAGTTGAAATTGCTGGCGCTGGTGTGGTGCGCTGGAAGAAGAGGATCTACGTGCTGGGTGGCGAAAATACATATTTATATAATAACCACGAGGGTGAAAATGAAGAGGAATATTATAACACAATTTACTATTGGGAACCTGGAGACCACAGATGGACTCAGTGTCTGGAAAGACTCCCTTTTAGCAACTGGGGAATCAGCGGATTTGGATGTGCAACGCTGAAGTTACCCAAAAAAACTATTCTGTCTCTTTTTCGAAAGACATCTGTAGCCCTGACTGCTGTTGAGTTAGGAGAGAGTTAGCGGCTTTTTATTCACGTGCCAGATTGCCTCATGGTCAGTGTATCCTGTCCCTAAAGCTGCATTTGCGAAGATCACCTGCCTGTACCTTTACTGTGTGTTTACCTGTGTTTATATGGAACTCCAAGGCATTCCACTGGAAACCAGCAGATTGTTGGTAAAGGAAAGGGTGTGGTACAGAGGGACCAGTTCACCACTGCCTCGTGTTGGGGCTGTCCTTTAGACTTGTGCAAAGTGGGTGTAAAATCCTACCAAGTCAGAGCTCTCCCCTAGAATCATTTTAATATCTGTTTGGTTCCTCGAAGGAAAGAGGCTGTAGTAGCAGCAAAAAAAGCACAGCCCTGTGGAAGAGAGGGAAGGAGAGGGCAGTAACCCATTGCTAGGCCCCTCCCAACTCTGGGGCTAGCCCCCGACAGCGTCTGGGGTGTTCTACATTGCCCCAGCTGCCAAAGACTTAAGGCCTTTCTGGGGAGGACAGGGCTGTCCAGATATCAGGGACAATTTTCAAAAGCATCTATGTCCTTAGGAGTCCAGGTCCCATTTTCAAAAGTGACTTTCACTGGGAATTAGGCACTTAAGTCATGTAGGAGCTTTTGGAAATGGTACCTGCCATGGCTGCACCCCCTTTCTCCTAATTCGGCCCCTGCCATTGAAGGTAAGAGATTAGCAGGATTGAGGAAAGGGTTCGACACTGAATGGGTAACAAGTACGTACAGAGTTATTGGAGCAGTGAATAGTAAAAGAATTATCAAAAGTGTTAGCTGGGGGATAAACCTGCGTCAGGGCGAGTCAACCTCTAACTACTGAGGATCAGGAAGAACCTTTCCTTGGAGCATGTTGTGACGGAGCGATTCTGGCGGGACCCAACTGAGAGTGCCAAATCAGGACCAATTGCTTAAACAGGGCAGTTACAGCCCTAGGCTGGGGTTTTTCCACCTCTAAGGCCAACCAAACCAGCCAGACAAAAGGGACTTTGGTCTCACCCCACTGGCTAACCACAAGTCACACAAGCAATTTCCTTAGGGCTTGGCTACACTTGCAAGTTGCAGCGCTGGTAGAGGCTTTCCAGCGCTGCAATTAGTAACCGTCCACACCTGCAAGGCACATCCAGCGCTGCAACTCCCTGGCTGCAGCGCTGGCTGTACACCTGGCCGGGTTGGGGTGTAGCGATTGCAGCGCTGGTGATCCAGCGCTGCTCATCAAGTGTGGACACACACCAGCGCTTTTATTGGCCTCCAGGGAATAAGGAGATATCCCAGAATGCTTTTAACTAAATTACTCCCTTTGTTTTGTTATGCAGCCTCTCTTTGTTTTGTTGTGAACCTCCGGAGCTCCGAGCTCCGTTTCTACCGGAGCTGTTTATCAGCTCCTGTTTGCTGTGATCAATCTGTGAACAATCAAATGAGAGCCTCCTCCCTGTTGTGAACGAGCTCTGTGGAGCTCCTCCGTTGCCGCTGCTGCTATCTAAAAAACAAACAAAGCTCCTGTTTGCTGTGATCATCTGTACCTGGCTGTAAACAATCAAATAGAGGCAGGCAGGGAAACAGTGGGGAGTCCTGTTGCCTGCAGGCTGTTTGCAATTAAGAGTTAAGACTAAGGGGTCGGAAAAATGTTCTGATTTTTTCAAGTCAGGAAGCTAACACACAGTGTTGGCTCCAAAAATCCACTCTCTCTCTCCCCCCGCTCCCTGTCACAGTAGAGCCCACTCCACCCCCCTCTTTTGAAAAGCACGTTGCGGCCACTTGAATGCTGGGATAGCTGCCCATAATGCATCACTCTCAACAGCGCTGGAAATGCTGCAAATGTGGCCACACACCAGCGCTGGTAGCTGTGAGTGTGGCCACACACCAGCGCTGCTCCTACACAGCTGGATGACCAGCGCTGCAAACTACCAGCGCTGCAAACCGTAAGTGTAGCCAAGCCCTAAGACACTCCAGTCTCCCAGCATCACCACCAGTGCACTCGTCCTGGGGATGAATGGTTATGAAAACCAACACCCCAATAAAAGAAAACGGTTCCCTCGATCCCAAAGGACCAAGCCCCAGACCCAGGTCAATATACACATCAGATCTTACCCACAAATCACGCTGTTGCCAATCCTTTAGAATCTAAAATCTAAAGGTTTATTTACAAAGGGAAAAAGGTAGAGATGAGAAGTAGAATTGGTTAAATGGAATCAATTACATACAGTAATGGCAAAGTTCTTAGTTCAGGCTTGCAGCAGTGCTGGAGTAAACTGCAGGTTCAGATTAAGTCTCTGGAATACATCCCCCACTGGGATGGGTCGTTCAGTCCCTTGTGTAAAGCTTCAGTTTGTAGCAAAGTCCCTCCAGAGGTCAGAAGCAGGATTGAAGACAAGATGGAGATGATGCATCAGCCTTATATAGACTTTTCCAGGTGTAAGAATCCCTTTGTCCTCACGGTGGAAACTTACAGCAAAAATATGGAGTCTGGAGTCACATGGGCCAGTCCCTGCATACTTTGCTGAGTCACAAGGCGTGTCTGCCTTCTCTCCATGGGTCAATTGTGTAGCTGATGGCCCTTTAATGGGCCATCAAGCCAGCTATGCTGGGCTAACATCAGCTTTGTCTGGGACACTTCCCAGAGGCAGAGCATAATACAAAATATAGACAGTATAGAGCCAATACTTATACTTAAACTACAAAATGATACACAGACATACAGACAGCATAATCATAACCAGCAACCCAGAACCTGGTCTTAGACACCTTATATGACCCCCTTTACTTAGGATTTGGTGCCACCACAGGACCTTGGTTGCAACCCATGTTCTATATGGTTCCCATTTATATCAATAACGTCACACCCCCAACGCAAAATTGATGCAGGAAGGGATGACAAAACATCGCTGACTGCATCCCAAGAGCCCCCTTTCCTTGGGTCTGTCTCACTACAGCTAGTGTTGGGCTAGAGGCCGTACCAGTGTATAACCAAAATGGTTTATCAAAGTCATGTTCAATAACATGAATGGATCTCTTTACAAACTTAAGGTATAACTTGGTTAGCTTTTGCAGCATGGTTCCTGTATGTTTCATGTGATCTTGCCAAGAGCTAAAGAAAACAGCTACTTTATCCATACCAGCTTTGGCCAATGTTTTGAACCCAATTAACATTAAACCAATGTAGATATTGATGTTGTTCATAGTACAGGAATCTTGGCATTTAGCCATGAAAGCAATATGGTAGTGTGCCTCAGTTTCCCCTTTCATACAGCACATCAGGTCTGGAATGTATTTTCCCCTGTGAAAAGTTCCAGCACTGTTTACAGGCATTAACTGTGAAACATCAGTATAGCAAGGCCCTTTAACATAAAGTGTGTTTTCATGTATTTCTTTCAACATGTTCAAGGGATTTTCCAAAAGATTAGGCACATTATACATTGTTACAGTTCTTGGCAATAGCAACACATTAGTTACAAAAATTAGCATTAGCAATAACAACAAATTCATTGCAAGTGTCCATTTACAATTATGTTTGTCATGCCACACCCTTGGCTCAATACCATTGGAGTCTGGGCATTTTAGGGTTAACCTGTGGCTTCCCTTTGCAAAATTCAGTCTTCTCTTTCCTTCTTGTCCTTCAGGATTAAACCATGATTTCTCTTGCTTAACAGAGTTCACTGGCTGATGGGGTGGGCCCTCTGTGCTAACAGCTATTAGCAAGTCTTTCTTCTCCCTGCCAGCCAAGTAATTCGCATCAACACAGACACTAGCTTTTAACTTCTTAGCTGCTATGGGTTCCAAGGCTGGACTTTGTCTTACAGAGATACCACACCAATTCAAAGGGTCTGAGGGTGAGAGCTGGCTTGCTCTCCCCTGCCTCCTCAAGCATTCAGCCATAAAACTGTTCTGCTTTGAAACACCAGTAACTGAATCTGTCCTCAGATCCTGAAGCACAGACTGCTCACTTACAGATTCAGCGTGGAGACATTCCTGTCCCAACACCATTGTCTCCCCAACAAGCTGGCCACACACAGCCAGGTGGTTATAGGGCTGCTCAACTTCCTTAACAGCTTCTACTCCACCTGAGACCTTTTCAAAGCTGCCCAAACTGGATCTCTCAAAAGGAAAGTCAGTGGATCCATTCACAACCGAAAATTTCTGGCTGTTAGGAACTGAAACTTTCTTGATTAAATCACTTTTACACCCTTCAGTTGCAGTAACCTGCTTGCACAGGCTACCATGAGGATTCCTTTCCCTAGGAGCTTCTCTAAGCAGCAATTCACCCCTCTCAGAAATTCTGCCCTTCCCCTCTCCACCTAGGGCTTGCTCTACAGGAACACTTCCCTGAGCAACCACAGCCGCTTTCTGGGTCTCACTTACACTTAGAATCACTTCAGGCCCAACAGGCGGATTTCTACACAATCCCCTTTTAGGCAAACCTACAGACTTTCTAGATAACAGGTCAGAAGCAGTCTCCTTCCCTTGGCCATGAACCAGTTCAGGAATCTTTTCCTTCTTGCTACAAGTTGTCAAACTGTCCGCAGGTAACACACTCAAATCACCTTCATGCTCTCCTTGTGCCCTGGCTAGGGTATCACCCTGATCAGACAGAGTTGCTGCACCCTTTTCCAACCACACATTAGCAACTGGCAAACTACAAGCACCAGAACTGTCTGGTCTTTGGGACCTTGCTATGACACTAACTGGATGCAACCTAGTCACAGTGCCATTCTCCCCAGCAGACACAAACTCAGGACTATTCCCTTCCTGGGCTTTAGCTGTATTTACAACCAACTCCGAGACAACTGAATCACCCTCAACCATCACAGGCTGAAAGGCCCCTTCTGTCTGCTCCACAGACACCGAAGAGCCGGAGACACATTTTCCTTTACCAGACACACAGCTTGGGATCTCATTTTCCTTGTCCCAGCACACAGGGCTGTTCACAGACAACTGCTTGGAGACCGAGGTAGCTCCCTTCATAGGCAAATCAATACCCCTGACAGAGACAGGCACATTCCCTTCACTGTCACATTTCTCCACACAGGAAACAGGTAAGGGACAGGGACACTCATCTTCCACTATCCCTCCCTTCCCAAACTGCTGATTAGACAAAGGCATCAGCTCACAAGGCTGCCTAGGCTCCTCCAAACTTTCCCTACCAGGCACATTGCCTCTCCCAACAGATAAGCTGCTGCTCTTTTCACTACACTGAGCTACTTTTAGCAAATCACAGTTACCCATTTCAGGTTTACTTCTACAAGCTGCACTAGCCAACAATTCATTACCCATTACAAATTTACCCTCTCCTTCCTCAGTTAGGGCTTTAACCCGACCATCTACTTTAATCTGCTCCTGAGAAACATTTTCCTCACCGATGAGATCTTTCTGCTCTTGATCTAACTCCAGATTAACTTCTGAGACATCAGACAGACATTCAGAAACTTCATTCCCAGACAAATCCTTGGAGCAACCCTTCTCAGGCAAATCATTGCCCACAATAGACACAGGTTTAAGATTATTCCTCTCCTGTGACTGGCTACCTGGACTGAACAGAGCTTTAACATTTTCCCCAATTAAAAGATCTTTAGGCAATAACTTCCTGACGCCAGCTATCACTTCATGCTGAGCCCCATTCCACTCAAGGTGGATTCTGGCTAAAGGCACACGGACAGTAAACTCACAGAGGATCACAACATTCACACTCTGATTTGGTAAATAATCTTCCTCTTTGACCAGATCTGCTTTAACAAGAGTGATGTTAGAAGCCATAATTTGCCCTAAACAGCTTTTACCATTGACTTTTACACTCTCATCCATAGCACTGGCACCATTTATGGGGCCACCCCCTACTGAACACACAGTAACAGCATTGACATAAAAGGTGGCATTGTTGGGGTACATTTGGTTACCCCCAGACAACTGCTCAGAGTTATACAACATACCAACGTTGTTACAAACTGGACTTTCAAGAGGATACAGTCTCTGCCGTTCTTCCCTTGCTTTTTTGACTTGGAGCTGGAGTCTAGCAGTTTCTTGTTGCATCTTGTGAGTCTCCTGCTGCACCTTGCGAGTCTCCTCCTCAGCAGCCAGCAGCTCCAGACGTCCCTTACGAGCTTTTTCTTCTCTCTTAGCAGCCTCTCTCTTTCTCTCAGCTGCCTCTCTCTTTCTCTCATCTGCCTCTCTCTCCAGCTGGGCCAAGACTTGCTTCTCTTCCATTCGAATTTTTGCCAGTTCTTGCTCATAATCAAACTGCAGGCTGTCTCTCAAGGCTTGCAGTTTCCTTGCTTTTCCTGATGCTTTCTGTCTCATGGTCACTGATCTTTAACCAACCAAACTCTCGATCCCAAAGTTAAAATTTGGATAGCGTGGGGTTCTGACCCAAAGCTTAATTGACCTGGTTCTGTGGATCCAAGCACGACTACGCCACTGTGACGGAGCGATTCTGGCGGGACCCAACTGAGAGTGCCAAATCAGGACCAATTGCTTAAACAGGGCAGTTACAGCCCTAGGCTGGGGTTTTTCCACCTCTAAGGCCAACCAAACCTGCCAGACAAAAGGGACTTTGGTCTCACCCCACTGGCTAACCACAAGTCACACAAGCAATTTCCTTAGACACTCCAGTCTCCCAGCATCACCACCAGTGCACTCGTCCTGGGGATGAATGGTTATGAAAACCAACACCCCAATAAAAGAAAACGGTTCCCTCGATCCCAAAGGACCAAGCCCCAGACCCAGGTCAATATACACATCAGATCTTACCCACAAATCACGCTGTTGCCAATCCTTTAGAATCTAAAATCTAAAGGTTTATTTACAAAGGGAAAAAGGTAGAGATGAGAAGTAGAATTGGTTAAATGGAATCAATTACATACAGTAATGGCAAAGTTCTTAGTTCAGGCTTGCAGCAGTGCTGGAGTAAACTGCAGGTTCAGATTAAGTCTCTGGAGAACATCCCCCACTGGGATGGGTCGTTCAGTCCCTTGTGTAAAGCTTCAGTTTGTAGCAAAGTCCCTCCAGAGGTCAGAAGCAGGATTGAAGACAAGATGGAGATGATGCATCAGCCTTATATAGACTTTTCCAGGTGTAAGAATCCCTTTGTCCTCACGGTGGAAACTTACAGCAAAAATATGGAGTCTGGAGTCACATGGGCCAGTCCCTGCATACTTTGCTGAGTCACAAGGCGTGTCTGCCTTCTCTCCATGGGTCAATTGTGTAGCTGATGGCCCTTTAATGGGCCATCAAGCCAGCTATGCTGGGCTAACATCAGCTTTGTCTGGGACACTTCCCAGAGGCAGAGCATAATACAAAATATAGACAGTATAGAGCCAATACTTATACTTAAACTACAAAATGATACACAGACATACAGACAGCATAATCATAACCAGCAACCCAGAACCTGGTCTTAGACACCTTATATGACCCCCTTTACTTAGGATTTGGTGCCACCACAGGACCTTGGTTGCAACCCATGTTCTATATGGTTCCCATTTATATCAATAACGTCACACATGTTAGCCCATAACTGCTGCTGCTGCAGGGTTTCTTCCGGTGAAGGATCTTGCGCTGGCTGCTGGACTGGATGGAGCACGGTCTGTTCCTGTGTGGCAAATCCTACGTTGCTGCCCTGAGAGCTGGGAGAGGGGTGGGCGTAGATGTCATTGCAGTGCTCCTTTGGAGGCCCCTGGTTCTTCCATCCAGGGAATCCTCCCGGAGATGACCCTGTCACTTCCCAGTACTGGGAGGGAAGGTATAAGATTTGCATGGGTAGCAGGGGCTGTGGAGTTGGGGGACAACAAGGGACATGGAGGGCAGAGTGAGGGACTGAGCAGCCATGTGCCGCATTGGTGCTGATCACACGAGTTAAAAAGAAAAGCAAGCGCTAGCATATTTGTGCCTTCTCTGCCTAGTGGACCAGTTGTGGCTCTCTTAGAAGGGCCAGGCTGTGCTCCCAGGTATTGCAGGAATAGAGCTGGTTGGAATCTGTTTTTTCCTCATGGAAAATTTTAACTTCAGCAAAAAAATCAAAAAGTGAAAATATCAGTTCAAAAATCATAGATTATTAGGGACCTCAGGAGATCATCTAGTCCAACCCCCTGCTCAAAGCAGGACCAATCCCCAAATGGCCCCCTCAAGGATTGAACTCATAGCCCTGTGTTTAGCAGGCCACTGAGCTAGCCCTCCCTCAGAATGTATATGGAGATATACCTATCTCATAGAAGGGACCCTGAAATACCCCATGGCAGTTGTAGTTTGGGTGCCATTCTTCTGTATGGGCTAGGCTACTTTTTCAGACTACATCTCCCATGATGCACCAAGGACTTTCCATTTGCTAAGCTGCCACAGTGATTCACAGGAGCCCCTGCTGCAATGTATCATCAGAGATGCAGTCCTTGGAGGAGAAAGGAGGCATGAGACCCCGAACTATGGCACCGAGGCAACATTTCTCAATCAAAATTTTTCAGTTTTCAGACTAAATTTTTCAGCATTTGACTGAAAACTTTTTGGGTTTTGTGTGCTTCTTTTGATGAAAAGGCTAAATTTTCCATAGAAAACATGCAAATTTTTGTTAAAGTATTTAATCAAAAATCCAATTTTCTATTGGAAAACGGTTTTGATGGAAAATTGTCAGTCAGCCCTAAATAAGAGTCCAGCCATGGGGATCTCCTCCTGCACAGTCCAGTGGTGCCCAGATTCTCAGACAACAGCAGGTCAGCCTGGCTGAGATGCCTGCTGTCCAAACTCACTCTATTGGAGAGAAACTGCGGGCATCTTTGACCTGGATGTAGGGGGACATGGATGGAATACCATAGAAGCCTCTGTCATGATAGCTACCAAGGATGTACATACAAATCAGGGAGGGAGACATGGCAACTTTTCTTTGTGAAGCTAAACTCAGTTGTAACAAATGTCTTTGTGTTTAAGG
The DNA here is from genome assembly GCF_020497125.1 of Mauremys mutica. NCBI lineage: Eukaryota > Metazoa > Chordata > Testudines > Geoemydidae > Mauremys > Mauremys mutica. The sequence goes on along the minus strand of NC_059092.1, from coordinate 18,169,135 downwards.
GTGTAAGCCCTATGGCCTGAAGCTCGAGAAAGAAAATAGCTTGGTCTCCGTGACCATGGAGAGTCTGAGAAGGCAATGGCCATTCCAATTGCTTGGACATTTGGTACCTAGCAACTAATGACCATGGATGGCCCACCCCTCCTCAGGAAGCCAGCAATCTTGGCCCAGGAATAAGAACGAAGGGCTGATGAGAGTCCAGGTGGGAGGTTGTTAAGCATGGGCCGCTGGAAGCTTGAGACTCTCCTGACCTGGGACAAAATAGAGGGATCAGAGGGCTTTGGCACTGCTGTAATTTTCTCTGAAAACATCCACTCAATGTGCAGTGGCAGTCAAAAAAGTCAACAGAATGTTGGGCATCATTAAGAAAGAGAGAGATAATAAGTCAGAAAATATCATATTGCCTCTATATAAATCCATGGTACGTCCACATCTTGAATACTGCATGCAGATATGGTCGCCCCATCTCAAAAAAGATATATTGGAAATGGAAAAGGTTCAAAAAAGGGCAACAAAAATGATTAGGCTGCCATATAAGGAGAGATTAATAAGACTGGGACTTTTCTGTTTGGAAAAGAGATGACTAAGAGTGGATATGATAGAGGTCTATAAAATCTTGACTGGTGTGAAGAAAATGAATAAGGAAGTGTTAGTTACTCCTTCTCATAATGCAAGAACTAGGGGTCACCCAATAAAATTAATAAGCAGCAGTTTAAAACAAATGAAAGGAAGTACTTCACACAATGCACAGTCAACCTGTGGAACTCTTTGCCAGAGGATGTTATGAAGGCCAAGACTATAACAGGGTTCAAAAAAGAACTAAATAAATTCATGGAGGACAGGTCCATCAATGGCAATTAGCCAGGATGGGCAGGGATGGTGTCCCTGGCCTCTGTTTGCCAGAAGCTGGGAATGTGCGACAAGGGATGGATCACTTGATGATTCCCTGTTCTGTTTATTCCCACTGGGCCACCTGGCATTGGCCATTGTCGAAAGACAGGATACTAAGGGCAGGTCTACACTAAGGGCGGGGGTCGAACTAGGGTACGCAAGTTCAGCTACGTGAATAGCGTAGCTGAACTCAAAGTACCCTAGTTCGAACTACTTACCCGTCCAGACGCCGCGGGATCGAAGTCCGCGGCTCCAAGGTCGACTCCGCCACCGCCGTTTGCAGTGGTGGAGTACCGGAGTCGACCGGAGCGCGCGGGGAGTTCGAACTATCGCGTCTAGATTAGACTAGATTAGACGCGATAGTTCGAACTCCGAGAAGTCGAACTCACCGCGTCGACCCGGCAGGTAAGTGTAGACTAGCCCTAGGCTAGATGGACCTTTGGTGTGACCCAGTCTGGCTGTTCTTATGTTCTCTATGCTCACTGAGGATTTTCTGCGCTGTGTTCCAGAGAGGTAATAAACCCAACTGCTTGTATCACGCTAGCTTGGAGTCACTGCAAATGCTGAAGGTCGGGATGCACTGTGCCCTTTGGGTGTACAAGCCTCGCTCAGGTGTCCAGCTCAGGTGGACTGTAGAGCAGGGCTTCTGAAGGCTCTGAGGTTCGATCTAAGGAGGCAATGAAGCCAAGTGGCTCACCCTCAGGAAAGAGTGAGACCCTAGGTTGTCGCCGGCACACTGACGGGGTCCTCCCACAGACTGTTCCAGGGCACCTGAGCTGTGGGTCTGTGACAGAGATACCATTTGAAAATGAACAACTCACTGATCAATTACATCATGATAAAATGTGGGTAGCAACATTATAAGTAAAATTATGAATTTCCCCCTGAATGATGTTGGTGGCTGTCGTGGAAAAATTAACCACGCCTTTGATTTTGGGTCAGACACAGCCTTGAGGCACCTTTATTATTACAAGCATGCATGCAGGGAGAGGGTTAAGCTTCCCTCTGCCTGTTACAAATTTTACCAAGCTTATAAAGGTTAAAACCGCAAATTAACACGTACTTAGATTTCCTTATTTGGTTTTTCCTGTTATTGTTCTTTGACAGTTTTCGTTGGTAGTCTGTCTGCCTGTAAGACCCCTACTTTGCGGTTGCATTGGATAAGGCTCAGCATTCTAGCTGAGCTTCCCTCAGTTCCCCTTTCTCTGGTTTCTTCATCACCCCCCCCCCCCTCGTGCCCCTGATATAGACAGACAAGAATTGCAGAAGTTAACCTTTGTTCTATATAGCAATTGGGTTTTGCTAACAGGCCTGGGCCTGAAAGGCAGGGGTTAGGATGCAGTTTGCTTCTGACCCTATGGGTGGGGGTCTGGATCTTAATTGTTAATAACGCCTTATTGTTTACCAAATTGCCCAATACAACTGCTTCCAATAGAGTTGCACAGCAAGCCCCCTCCCAACTATATGGGCCCCCTCCCAACTGCGCCCACCTACGTGCGGCTACATTGTACAAGACCCTTTATTAATTTTCCATTGCTAATATGCTGTTATACTAGGCCATGTTTCACAATTATCTGTAGGCGTTGGTTCCCCTTTCTCCTGTTGGCCTTTCGATTATGCCATACCAGCTATCCTATGTCTTAATATCAAGCTGACCTATAATGGCCCAATGTTAATTATGCTCAGCTAATTCAACATGGGGCAAGCGGGACACAGTCTGGGGCAAGTGGGACCCCTTAAAATCCCTAACAGTGGCACATGTTCAAACCCACGTAGTCCCGATTCAGCAGAACTGATCAAGCGTCCTATCTTAAACGAAGGAATGCATGTTTATCTCAGTGAGTAGTAAACAAGGTCCTTGAGACAGCAAGAGGGAGAGAAGGCGACCAGAAGAGCTAGTGAACAGGAGCAGCAAATGGGAGTTTTGCAAGTGAGTTCTCCAGGTGAAGGAAGAGCGACTACATGATATTAAGGGGGGAGGGATAGCTCAGTGGTTTGAGCATTGGCCTGCTAAACCTAGGGTTGTGAGTTCAATCCTTGAGGAGGCCACTTAGGGATCTGGGGCAAAAAAATTGGTCCTGCCTAGTGAAGGCAGGGGGCTGGACTCAATGACCTTTCAAGGTCCCTTCCAGTTCTAGGAGATTGGCATATCTCCAATTATTACCTATGACCGTTGGGGTGAGTTTGTTTTTGTTGTGTGCTTGTTGCTTGACTGTAATATATAGTGTGGTCTGTCTGGGGGGCCATGTGCTGAGCCTAGCTGCCTGCAAGGCAAGTTTGAGAGCTTCTTAATGAGGGTTTGATCCCCAATCCCTTTAGGATCTGTTAATTGTTAATCAGGGGGCTGGGCTACTCAGGGAGCACAGGGGTTTAAAAAGCCAGCTCCTAAGCAACCAGAAGAGCTAGTGAACAGGGGAGTTTTGCACGGGAGTTTAGAGAGAGAGTGAGAGAGCCAGATACACCTGACAGTCTCTAAACTTGGGTCAATAAACCCCCCCACCCATCTGAAAAAACAGCAAAAAACAAACAAAAAAGCTGCAGGAATAAAAAGAATCCAGGCAGAAGTGCAGCAGCAGAGGGGGGGGGGGTATCCAGTTTCTTGCATTGAATGCAGCATGTATGATTCCCTTCCTTGGGCAGGTGGCATATGTATGCATTCAGCATAAGGTCATGGCCCTCAGAGACCGAGTATGGGCTCTTGAGACCTCAGGAGCAACTAAGAGAGACAGAGCGGTATATAGATGAGACTTTAGGGGACACAAAAGAGCAGTCCCAGCCCCAGTCTGACAGCTTCAGTGCTGCTGAGGGCAATGAAAGTCTCAGGGAAGGAGAACATCAAGTTGTAGGGAAGGGAAACAATCTCATTAGTTGAGACTCTCCTTCCAGGCAGGGGTCAGCTGGAGCCGGTTCGCACGAACCGGTTGTTAAATTTAGAAGCGGTTTTAGAACCGCTTGTTAAGTGGCTTCCCTGCGAGGGAAGCTTTGAAGGGTTCTGGCTGAGAACCGTGTAATTCCTCCTCCCGGCCGCCGGGGGAGCGCTGTGCTGGGCTGCGGGAGCCATGTGGGCTGCCTCCTGACCCGGTTGCTGCTGCTGCTCCTCGGACCTCTGGCCCTGGGGCTCCTGCTGCTGCTGCCTGGTGAGTCCCCGGGGGGGGGAGGGGCTGCTCCCAGCCGGTCCCCGCGTGTGTGTGAGTGTCTGTGTCTCCCGCCCCCCAGAGCCCCTCCCACAGCCCCCCCCGTCCACAGCCCCTGCCCCAGCCCCTGCCCACAGCCACCCTCTGCCCACAGCCCCTGCCACAGCCCCCCCCCGCCCACAGCCACCCCCTGCCCACAGCCTGCCGTGTGCTCCACGGGCCAACCCAGCGACTCTAGAACACACAGCCAAGGTTCAGTCTCCAGGGTGCGAAGGATTCACAGTGCCCGGAGGGGAGCTGGCTGAACAGCGCACTGCTGTGTGTGTGAGGCACAGGCCCTGGGGGTGGCTCCAGATTGTATGTTGTTCTTCCTAATGAAACTCTTCTGCCCGTCTGAGTTGGCAGCAACAAGGGCCGGGTTCAGGCTGTAGGGGATCTATTACAGGCTGTAGGGGATCAATAACAATGTAAAACCGGCTCGACCCCCACCCAGTGACCTGGGACAATTACATATCACCCCCCTAAGGGGCAAGACTTCCCCTCTCACAAGCACAGAGTCTGAGTGGAGCAAAATCCTTTTAATAAAGGAGGGAAACAATGTGGCATCATGTTGAGAAAACACCACAAACAGGATTCATAACACAAACCATGAGCAAAAGACCCACCCGCAAGTGAGTTTGGCAGTGTCCTTTCCCCGTCAGGGTCTAAAAGGCCAGCAACCCAACAGTCTCACCCCACCCGCAGTTTCTGTCCTTGGTCAGTGCAGCCTCCAGAGATCAGAAGTTCCTCTGCAATTTACCTCCCAGCCTGGGTGGAAGCAGGGAAAGGTATGGGGGGGTGAGGTTGTGCATCACAAGCCTGGTCTACACTAGGCGTTTAAATCGGTTTTAGGAGCGTAAAACCGATTTAACGCCACAACCGTCCACACTAGGAGGCACCTTATATCGATTTTAATGGCTCTTTAAATCGGTTTCTGTACTCCTGCCCGACGAGAGGAGTAGCGCTAATATCGGTATTAACATATCGGAATAGGGTTAGTGTGGCCGCAATCGACAGTATTGGCCTCCGGGCGGTATCCCACAGTGCACCACTGACCGCTCTGGACAGCATTCTCAACTCGGATGCACTGGCCAGGTAGACAGGAAAAGCCCCGCGAACTTTTGAAATTCATTTCCTGCTTCCCCAGCGTGGAGAGCTCATCATCACAGGTGACCACGCACAGCTCATCAGCACAGTTAACAATGCAGTCTCCTGAGAATCGAAAAAGAGCCCCAGCATGGACTACACGGGAGGTACTGGATCTGATCGCTATCTGGGGAGAGGATTCAGTGCTAACAGAACTGCGTTCCAAAAGACGAAATGAAAAAGTATTTGAAAGAATTTCTAAGGCTATGACGGATAAAGGCCACAGCAGGGACTCCGTGCAGTGCAGAGTGAAAGTTAAGGAGCTCAGACAAGCCTACCAGAAAACCAAAGAAGCAAACGGAAGGTCCGGGGCAGGTCGAAAAACATGCCGCTTCTATGCTGAGCTGCATGCAATTTTAGGGGGCTGCGCCACAAGTACCCCACCCCTGACCGTGGATTCCGAGGTGGGGGTTGTGATCTCTGCCATGTCTGAGGATTATGCAGACGGGGAAGATGAAGAGGAAGAAGAAGAGGAAGACCTAGCAGAGAGCACACAGCACTCCGTGACCCCCAGCAGCCAGGAGCTTTTTATCACCCTGACGGAATTACCCTGCTCCCAGCCCTCACAAGCAACTATTCCAGAGAATGATGCCATGGAAGGGAGCTCTGGTGAGTGTACCTTTGCAAATAGCAAACAGTGTTTTTTAAGCAAGCCTTTTTTAATGATTGATTTGCCCTGAGGACTTGGGATGCATTCGCAGACAGTATAGTTACTTAGAAAAGTTTGTTAACATGTCCGGGGATTGAGAGGAAATCCTCCAGGGACATCTCGATGAAGCGCTCCTGTAGGTACTCCAGAAGCCTTTGCAGAAGGTTTCTGGGCAAGGCAGCCTTGTTCCGCCCACCATGGTAGGACACTTTACCACGCCATGCATGTAGCAAGTAATCAGGGATCATTGCGTGGCAAAGCATAGCAGCGTATGGTCCCGGTGACTGCTGGCATTCAAGAAGCATCCGCTCTTTATCTTGTTCTGTTATCCTCAGAAAAGTGATATCGTTCAGGATAACCTGGTTAAAAATCAGGAATTTAAGTAAGGGGGGTGGCCATTTTTCTACTGGGTTCGTGGAATGCAGCAGCTTTAAAAAAACACTTTCCTGCACGTAGCGAAGCGGGGGGAGGGGAGGAGTTTGATGATCTTTTCTGTTTGGTCACCGGCGAGGCGATCTTCCCCAAGCTACCGGACAAGCAGTGGGTGGGGGGGAGGGGGAAGGTTGTTGATTAGCAGGGAGCTAGCGTGGTATTAGCCATGCGTTGGGGGGGAGGGGTAAATCACTGAGACAGTGGCTTACCATGGCCGCATGCAAGCTGAATTCTGATGCCTGGACCTGATGTGTCTGTGAGATCTGTAACCCCAGAGCTGCAAGCAGTCACTATTAAGATGAAAAATGCGACCTTGTAGGGAAATCACATGTGCTAGGTGAATAGTGATGTTCACTGTGAAACAGTATAACCATTGTTCTGTAAAATGTATCTTTCTAAATATTTATCTCCCTCATGCAGCTGCAAATTTTTCAACCATCCCTCCTCCATCCCAAAGGCTAGCACAGATAAGGCGGAGGAAAAAGAAGACACGAGATGAGATGTTCTCGGATATTATGGAAGTTACACGCAATGAAAGAGCTCATCTGAATGAGTGGAAGGACGTGGTTTCAAATTACAGGAAAGAGGCCAGTGAATGTGAGGACAGGAGGGACAACCGAGATGAGAGGTGGCGGCAGGAAGACCGGCAGGAAAATCAGCGGTTGCGGCAGGAAGATCAGCGGTGGCGGGATGCAACTCTGGGGCTGCTGCGTGATCAAACTGACATGCTCCAGCGTCTTGTGGAGCTTCAGGAACAGCAGCAGGATCACAGAGTGCCGCTGCAGCCCCTGTATAACCACCCTCCCCCCTCACCATGTTCCTAGCCTCCTCACCCAGACGTGTAAGAACGCGTGGGGGGAGGCTCCGTGCACCCGCCCACTCCACCCCCGTGGACAGCCAAACCAGAAGGATGTCGTTACTCTGAATTTTTTTTTTAATGGCCTTCTCCATCCCTCCTTTCCTCCTCCCAAAGCACACCCTTACTTCTCTCCCTCTTTTTATAATGAATCATGCTTTTTAAATGAGAGTGACTTTATTTGCATAAGTAAGCTGTACTCGAAGGGGGAGCGGGAGTTGCTTACAGGGACTGAGTCAATCAAGGGGGTTGGGTGTTCATCAACAAACACAGCAGTCACACGGTACCCTGGCCATTGATGAAGCTCGTTTTCAAAGCTTCTCTGATGCGCACCGCTTCCTGGTGTGCTCTTCTAATCTCCCTGGTGTCTGGCTGCGCGTAATCAGCGGCCAGGTGATTTGCCTCAGCCTCCCACCCCGCCATAAAGGTCTCCCCCTTACTCTCACAGAGATTGTGGAGAATACAGCAAGCAGCAATAACATAGGGGACATTGGTTTGGCTGAGGTCTGAGCGAGTCAGTAATGTGCGCCAGCGCGCCTTTAAACGGCCAAATGCACATTCCACCACCATTCTGCACTTGCTCAGCCTGTAATTGAACAGATCCTGACCACTGTCCAGGCTGCCTGTGTATGGCTTCATGAGCCATGGCATCAAGGGGTAGGCTGGGTCCCCCAGGATAACGACAGGCATTTCAACATCCCCAACTGTTATTTTCTGGTCTGGGAAGTAATTCCCTTGCTGCAGCCGTTTAAACAGAGTAGTGCTTCTGAATACGCGAGCGTCATGAACCCTCCCTGGCCATCCCACGTGGATGTTTGTGAAACGTCCCTTGTGATCCACCAGTGCTTGCAGCACCATTGAAAAGTACCCCTTCCGGTTTACGTACTGGGTGCCCTGGTGCTGCGGTGCCAAGATAGGGATATGGGTTCCATCTATCGCCCCCCCACAGTTAGGGAATCCCATTACAGCAAAGCCATCCACTATGGCCTGCACGTTTCCCAGAGTCACAACCTTTCGTAGCAGCAGCTTAGTGATTGCTTTGGCTACTTGCATCACAGCAGCCCCCACAGTAGATTTTCCAACTCCAAATTGATTCCTGACTGACCGGTAGCTGTCTGGCGTTGCAAGCTTCCACAGGGCTATCGCCACTCGCTTCTCTACTGTGAGGGCTGCTCTCATCTTGGTATTGTGGCGTTTCAGGGCAGGGGCAAGCAAGTCACAAAGTTCCATGAAAGTGCCCTTACGCATGCGAAAGTTTCGCAGCCACTGGGAATCGTCCCACACCTGCAACACAATGCGGTCCCACCAGTCAGTGCTTGTTTCCCGGGCCCAAAATCGGCGTTCAATGGATAGAATCTGCCCCATTACCATCAGGATCTCCAAAGCGCCGGGGCCCGCGGTTTGAGAGAATTCTGTGTCTACGTCCTCATCACTGTCATCGCCGCGCTGCCGTATCCGCCTCTTACTCGCCTCGGTTCGAAGGTCCTGGTTCAGCATATACTGCAGGAGAGTGCGCGAGGTGTTTAAAACATCCACGATTGCGGTATGGAGCTGAGCAGGGTCCATGCTTGCTGTGCTATAGCGTCTGCACGGTTCACCAAGCAAAAAAGGCACGAAACGGTTGTCTGCCGCTTTCAGGGAGGGAGGGAGGGAGAGGTGAGGCTGTACCCAGAACCACCCGCGAAAATGATTTTTGCCCAATCAGGCACTGGGTTCTCAACCCGTAAATGACACGGGGGGGGGGTGGCTGCGGGAACTATGGGATAGCTACGGGATAGCTACCCACAGTGCAACGCTCCAGAAATCGACGCTAGCCTCGGACCATGGACGCACAACACCGATTTAATGTGTTTAGTGTGGCCGTGCGCACTCGATTTTATAAAATCTGTTTTACAAAACCGGTTTATGCAAATTCGGAATAGTCCCGTAGTGTAGACGTACCCTCACATGCTCCACTGCTCAGGTTGACACCTGATTGTCATGCCTATCCAGGGGGTTCTCCTGCAATCTTCACCACCAGCTGCGCCTCTCCGCCAGCGACCCTGCTATCCGCTCCTCTCCGCCACCCACCCTGCTATCTGCTCCTCTCAATCAGCCACCCTGCTATGCCCTCCTCTCCGCCAGCCACCCTGCCATCCGCTCCTCTCTGCCAGCCACCCTGCTATCCGCTCCTCTCCGCCAGCCACCCTCCTATCCGCTACTGTCCGCCAGCCACCCTCCTATCCGCTTCACTCCGCCAGCCACCCTGCTGTCCGCTCCTCTCCGCCACCCACCCTGCTCTCCGCTCCTCTTCGCCAGCCACCCTGCCATCCGCTCCTCTGCGTCACCCACCCTGTTATCCGCTCCTCTCCGCCATCCACTCTTCTATACGCTCCTCTCCGCCAGCCACCCTGCTATACGCTCCTCTCCGCCAGCCCCAATCCTATCCGCTCCTCTCCGCCAGCCACCCTCCTATCCGCTCCTCTCCGCCAGCCACCCTGCTGTCCTCTCCTCTCCGCCAGCCACCCTGCTATCCGCTCCTCTGCGTCACCCACCCTGTTATCCGCTCCTCTCCGCCATCCACTCTTCTATCCGCTCCTCTCCGCCAGCCACTCTTCTATCCGCTCCTCTCCGCCAGCCACCCTGCTATCCGCTCCTCTCCGCCAGCCCCACTCCTATCCGCTCCTCTCCGCCAGCCCCACTCCTATCCGCTCCTCTCCGCCAGCCACACTCCTATCCGCTCCTCTCCGCCAGCCACCCTCCTATCCGCTCCTCTCCGCCAGCCACCCTGCTGTCCTCTCCTCTCCGCCAGCCACCCTGCTATCCACTCCTCTGCGTCACCCACCCTGTTATCCGCTCCTCTCCGCCATCCACTCTTCTATCCGCTCCTCTCCGCCAGCCACTCTTCTATCCGCTCCTCTCCGCCACCCACCCTGCTATCCGCTCCTCTCCGCCAGCCCCACTCCTATCCGCTCCTCTCCGCCAGCCACACTCCTATCCGCTCCTCTCCGCCAGCCACCCTGCTGTCCTCTCCTCTCCGCCAGCCAACCTGCTGTCCTCTCCTCTCCGCCAGCCACCCTGCTATCTGCTCCTCTGCGTCACCAACCCTGCTATCCGCTCCTCTCCGCCAGACACTCTTCTATCCGCTCCTGTCCGCCAGCCACCCTGCTATCCGCTCCTGTCCGCCAGCCACCCTGCTATCCGCTCCTCTCCGCCAGCCACCCTGCTATCCGCTCCTCTCCGCCAGCCACCCTGCTATCCGCTCCTCTCCGCCAGCCACCCTGCTATCCGCTCCTCCCCGTCAGCCACCCTGCTATGCGCTCCCTTCCGCCAGCCACCCTGCTATGCGCTCCCTTCCGCCAGCCACCCTGCTGTCCGCTCCTCTCCGCCAGCCACCCTGCTGTCCGCTCCTCTCCGCCAGACAACCTGCTGTCCGCTCCTCTCCGCCAGACACCCTGCTATCAGCTCCCCTCCGCCAGCCACCCTGCTATCCGCTCCTCTCCGCCAGCCCCCTTGCTATCCGCTCCTCTGCGTCACCCACCCTGCTATCCGCTCCTCTCCGCCAGCCACCCTGCTATCCAGTCCTCTCCGCCAGCCACCCTGCTATCCGCTCCTCTCCGCCAGCCACCCTGCTATCCGCTCCTCTCCGCCAGCCACTCCGCTATCCGCTCCACTCCGCCAGCCACCCTTCTATCAGCTCCTCTCAGCCTGCCACCCTGTTATCCGCTCCTCTCCCCCAGCCACCCTGCTATCCGCTCCTCTCCGCCAGCCACCCTGCTCTCCGCTCCTCTCCACCAGCCACACTGCTGTCCGCTCCTCTCCGCCAGCCACCCTGCTGTCCTCTCCTCTCCGCCAGCCACCCGGCTGTCCGCTCCTCTCCGCCTGCCACCCTGCTATCCGCTCCTCTCCGCCAGCCAACTTGCTATCCGCTCCTCTCCGCCAGCCACCCTGCTATCCGCTCCTCTCCGCCAGCCAACTTGCTCTCCGCTCCACTCGGCCAGCCACCCTGCTATCCGCTCCACTCCGCCAGCCACCCTGCTCTCCGCCAGCCACCCTGCTCTCCGCTCCTCTCCGCCAGCCACCCTGCTCTCCGCTCCTGTCCGCCAGCCACCCTCCTATCCGCTCCTCTCCGCCAGCCACGCTGCTGTCCGCTCCTCTCCGCCAGCCATCCTGCTATCCTCTCCTCTCCGCCAGCCACCCTGCTATCTGCTCCTCTGCGTCACCCACCCTGTTATCCGCTGCTCTCCGCCATCCACTCTGATATCCGCTCCTCTCCGCCAGCCACCCTGCTATCCGCTCCTCTCCGCCAACCACTCTTCTATCCGCTCCTCTCCGCCAGCCACCCTGCTGTCCGCTCCTCTCTGCTAGCCACCCTGCTGTCCGCTCCCCTCCGCCAGCCACCCTGCTGTCCGCTCCTCTCCGCCAGCCACCCTGCTGTCCGCTCCTCTCTGCCAGCCACTCTTCTATCCTCTCCTCTCCGTCACCCACCCTGCTGTCCGCTCCTCTCCGCCAGCCACCCTGCTATCCGCTCCTCTCCGCCAGCCACCCTGCTATCCGCTCCTCTCTGCCAGCCACCCTCATATCCCCTCCTCTCCGCCAGCCACCCTCCTATCCGCTGCTCTCTGCCAGCCACCCTGCTGTCCTCTCCTCTCCGCCAGCCACCCTCCTATCCACTCCTCTCCGCCAGACACTCTTCTATCCGCTCCTGTCCGCCAGCCACCCTGCTGTCCGCTCCTGTCCGCCAGCCACCCTGCTGTCCGCTCCTCTCTGCTAGCCACCCTGCTGTCCGCTCCCCTCCGGCAGCCACCCTGCTGTCCGCTCCTGTCCGCCAGCCACCCTGCTATCCGCTCCTGTCCGCCAGCCACCCTGCTATCCTCTCCTCTCCGCCAGCCACCCTGCTGTCCGCTCCTCTCCGCCAGCCACCCTGCTGTCCGCTCCTCTCCGCCAGCCACCCTGCTATCCGCTCCTCTCCGCCAGCCAACCTGCTATCCGCTCGTCTCCGCCAGCCACCCTGCTCTCCGCTCCTATCCTCCAGCCACCCTGCTCTCCGCTCCTCTCCGCCAGCCACCCTTCTATCGGCTCCACTCCGCCAGCCACCCTGCTATCGGCTCCACTCTGCCAGCCACCCTGCTGTCCGCTCCTCTCCGCCAGCCACCCTGCTGTCTGCTCCTCTCTGCTAGCCACCCTGCTGTCCGCTCCTCTCCGCCAGCCACCCTGCTGTCCACTCCTCTCCGCCAGCCACCCTGCTGTCCACTCCTCTCCGCCAGCCACCCTGCTGTCCGCTCCTCTCCGCCAGCAACCGTGCTGTCCGCTCCTCTCCGCCAGCCACTCTTCTATCCTCTCCTCTCCGCCAGCCACCCTGCTATCCGCTCCTCTCCGTGACCCACCCTGCTGTCCGCTCCTCTCCGCCAGCCACTCTGCTATCTGCTCCTCTCCGCCAGCCACCCTGCTTTCCACTCCTCTGTGTCACCCACCCTGCTATCTGCTCCTCTCCGCCAGCCACCCTGCTATCCGCTCCTCTCCGTTACCCACCCTGCTGTCCGCTCCTCTCTGCCAGCCACTCTGCTATCAGCTCCTCTCCTCCAGCCACGCTGCTATCCGCTCCTCTCCGTCACCCACCCTGCTATCCGCTCCTCTCCCGCAGCCACTCTGCTATCCGCTCCTCTCTGCCAGCCACCCTGCTGTCCGCTCCTCTCGGCCAGACACCCTGCTGTCCGCTCCTCTCGGCCAGACACCCTGCTATCCGCTCCACTCCGCCAGCCACCCTGCTGTCTGCTCCTCTCCGCCAGCCACCCTGCTGTCCGCTCCTCTCCGCCAGCCACCCTGCTGTCCGCTCCTCTCCGCCAGACACACTGCTGTCCGCTCCTCTCTGCCAGACACCCTGCTGTCCGCTCCTCTCCGCCAGACACCCTGCTGTCCTCTCCTCTCCGCCAGACACCCTGCTGTCCTCTCCTCTCCGCCTGCCACCCTGCTCTCCGCTCCTCTCCGCCAGCCACACTGCTATCCGGTCCTCTCCGCCAGCCACCCTCCTATCCGCTCCTGTCCGCCAGCCACCCTCCTATCCGCTTCACTCCGCCAGCCACCCTGCTATCCGCTCCTCTGCGTCAGCCACCCTGCTATCCGCTCCACTCCTCCACCCACCCTGCTGTCCGCTCGTCTCCGCCAGCCACCCTGCTGTCCGCTCCTCTCCGCCAGCCACCCTGCTGTCCGCTCCTCTCCGCCAGACACCCTGCTGTCCGCTCCTCTCCCCCAGCCACCCTGCTATCCGATCCTCTCCCCCAGCCACCCTGCTCTCCGCTCCTCTCCGCCAGCCACCCTGCTCTCCGCCAGCCACCCTGCTCTCCGCTCCTCTCCGCCAGCCACCCTGCTCTCCGCTCCTCTCCGCCAGCCACCCTGCTCTCCGCTCCTTTCCGCCAGCCACCCTCCTATCCGCTCCTCTCCGCCAGCCACCCTGCTGTCCGCTCCTCTCCGCCAGCCACCCTGCTATCCTCTCCTCTCCGCCAGCCACCCTGCTATCTGCTCCTCTGCGTCACCCACCCTGTTATCCGCTCCTCTCCGCCATCCACTCTGCTCTCTGCTCCTCTCCGCCAGCCACCCTCCTATCCGCTCCTCTCCGCCAGCCACCCTCCTATCCGCTCCTCTCCGCCAGCCACCCTGCTCTCCGCTCCTCTCCGCCAGCCACCCTGCTCTCCGCTCCTCTCCGCCAGCCACCCTGCTATCTGCTCCTCTGCGTCACCCACCCTGTTATCCGCTCCTCTCCGCCATCCACTCTGATATCCGCTCCTCTCCGCCAGCCACTCTTCTATCCGCTCCTGTCCGCCAGCCACCCTCCTATCCGCTCCTCTCCGCCAGCCACCCTGCTGTCCGCTCGTCTCCGCCAAACACCCTGCTATCCGCTCCTCTCCGCCAGCCACCCTGCTCTCCGCTCCTCTCCGCCAGCCACCCTGCTCTCCGCTCCTCTCCGCCAGCCACCCTGCTATCCGCCCCTCTCTGCCAGCCACCCTGCTATCCGCTCCTCTCCGCCAGCGACCCTGCTATCCGCTCCTCTCCGCCAGCCAACTTGCTCTCCGCTCCACTCGGCCAGCCACCCTGCTATCCTCTCCACTCCGCCAGCCACCCTTCTATCAGCTCCTCTCAGCCTGCCACCCTGTTATCTGCTACTCTCCGCCAGCCACCCTGCTCTCCGCTCCTCTCCGCCAGCCACCCTGCTCTCCGCTCCTTTCCGCCAGCCACCCTCCTATCCGCCCCTCTCCGCCAGCCACCCTGCTGTCCGCTCCTCTCCGCCAGCCACCCTGCTATCCTCTCCTCTCCGCCAGCCACCCTGCTATCTGCTCCTCTGCGTCACCCACCCAGTTATCCGCTCCTCTCCGCCATGCACTCTGCTCTCCGCTCCTCTCCGCCAGCCACCCTCCTATCCGCTCCTCTCCGCCAGCCACCCTCCTATCCGCTCCTCTCCGCCAGCCACCCTGCTTTGCGCTCCTCTCCGCCAGCCACCCTGCTATCCTCTCCTCTCCGCCAGCCACCCTGCTATCTGCTCCTCTGCGTCACCCACCCTGTTATCCGCTCCTCTCCGCCATCCACTCTGATATCCGCTCCTCTCCGCCAGCCACTCTTCTATCCGCTCCTGTCCGCCAGCCACCCTCCTATCCGCTCCTCTCCGCCAGCCACCCTGCTGTCCGCTCGTCTCCGCCAAACACCCTGCTATCCGCTCCCCTCCGCCAGCCACCCTGCTATCCGCTCCCCTCCTCCAGCCACCCTGCTATCCGCTCCCCTCCACCAGCCACCCTGCTATCCGCTCCTCTCCGCCAGCCACCCTGCTATCCACTCCTCTCCGCCAGCCACCCTCCTATCCGCTCCTCTCCGCCAGCCACCCTGCTGTCCGCTCCTCTCCGCCAGCTACCCTGCTGTCCGCTCCTCTCCGCCAGCCACCCTCCTATCCGCTCCTGTCCGCCAGCCACCCTCCTATCCGCTTCACTCATCCAGCCACCCTGCTGTCCGCTCCTCTCCGCCAGCCACTCTGCTCTCCGCTCCTCTTCGCCAGCCACCCTGCTATCCTCTCCTCTCCGCCAGCCACCCTGCTATCTGCTCCTCTGCGTCACCCACCCTGTTATCCGCTGCTCTCCGCCATCCACTCTGATATCCGCTCCTCTCGGCCAGCCACTCTGATATCCGCTCCTCTCCGCCAGCCAACCTGCTATCCGCTCCTCTCCGCCAGCCACACTCCTATCCGCTCCTCTCCGCCAGCCACCCTACTATCCGCTCCTCTCCGCCAGCCACCCTGCTCTCCGCTCCTCTCCGCCAGCCACCCTGCTCTCCGCTCCTCTCCGCCAGCCACACTGCTGTCCGCTCCTCTCCGCCAGCCACACTGCTATCCGCTCCTCTCCGCCAGCCACTCTGCTATCCGCTCCTCTCCGCCAGCCACCCTGCTATACGCTCCTCTCCGCCAGCCACTCTCCTATGTGCTCCTCTCCGCCAGCCACCCTGCTGTCCGCTCCTCTCCCCCAGCCACCCTCCTATCCGCTTCACTCCTCCAGCCACCCTGCTGTCCTCTCCTCTCCGCCTGCCACCCTGCTATCCGCTCCTGTGCGTCACTCACCCTGCTATCCGCTCCTCTCCGCCATCCACTCTGATATCCTCTCCTCTCCGCCAGCCACTCTTCTATCCGTTCCTCTCCGCTAGCCACCCTCCTATCCGCTCCTGTTCGCCAGCCACTCTCCTATCCGCTTCACTCCGCCAGCCACCCTGCTGTCCGCTCCTCTCCGCCAGCCACTCTGCTATCCGCTCCTCTCCGTCACCCACCCTGCTATCCTTTCCTCTCCGCCAGCCACTCTGCTATCCGCTCCTCTCCGCCAGCCACGCTGCTATCCGCTCCTCTCCGCCAGCCACCCTCCTATCTGCTGCTCTCTGCCAGCCACCCTGCTGTCCTCTCCTTTCCGCCAGCCACCCTGCTATCCGCTCCTCTCCGCCAGCCACACTGCTATCCGCTCCTCTCCGCCAGACACAATCCTATCCGCTCCTCTCCGCCAGCCGCCCTCCTATCCGCTCATCTCCGCCAGCCACCCTGCTGTCCTCTCCTCTCCGCCAGCCCCCTTGCTATCCGCTCCTCTGCGTCACCCACCCTGCTATCCGCTCCTCTCCGCCAGCCACCTTGCTATCCGCTCCTCTCCGCCAGCCACCCTGCTATCCGCTCCTCTCCGCCAGCCAACTTGCTATCCGCTCCCCTGCTATCCGCTCCTCTACGCCAGCCACCCTTCTATCAGGTCCTCTCAGCCTGCCACCCTGTTATCCGCTCCTCTGCGTCAGCCACCCTGCTATCCGCTCCTCTGCGTCAGCCACTCTACTATCCGCTCCTGTCCGCCATCCACCCTGCTATCCACTCCTCTCCGCCAGCCACCCTGCTGTCCGCTCCTCTCCGCCAGCCACTCCGCAATCCGCTCCACTCTGCCAGCCACCCTTCTATCAGCTCCTCTCAGCCTGCCACCCTGTTATCCGCTCCTCTCCCCCAGCCACCCTGCTATCCGCTCCTCTCCGCCAGCCACCCTGCTGTCCGCTCCTCTCCGCCAGCCACCCTGCTATCCGCTCCCCTCCGACAGCCAGCCTGCTATCCGCTCCTCTCCGCCAGCCACCCTCCTATCCGCTCCTCTCCGCCAGCCACCCTGCTATCCGCTCCTCTCCGCCAGCCACCCTGCTGTCCGCTCCTCTCCGCCAGCAACCCTCCTATCCGCTCCTGTCCGCCAGCCACCCTCCTATCCGCTTCACTCCTCCAGCCACCCTGCTGTCCGCTCCTCTCCGCCAGTCACTCTGCTCTCCGCTCCTCTTCGCCAGCCATCCTGCTATCCGCTCCTCTGCGTCACCCACCCTGTTATTCGCTCCTCTCCGCCATCCACTCTGATATCCGCTCCTCTCCGCCAGCCACCCTGCTATCCGCTCCTCTCCGCCAGCCACACTCCTATCCGCTCCTCTCCGCCAGCCACCCTCATATCCGCTCCTCTCCGCCAGCCACCCTGCTCTCCGCTCCTCTCCGCCAGCCACCCTGCTCTCCGCTCCTCTCCGCCAGCCACTCTTCTATCCGCTCCTCTCCGCCAGCCACACTGCTATCCTCTCCTCTCCGCCAGCCACTCTGCTATCCGCTCCTCTCCGCCAGCCACCCTGCTATACGCTCCTCTCCGCCAGCCACTCTCCTATGCGCTCCTCTCCGCCAGCCACCCTGCTGTCCGCTCCTCTCCGCCAGCCACCCTCCTATCCGCTTCACTCCTCCAGCCACCCTGCTGTCCTCTCCTCTCCGCCTGCCACCCTGCTATCCGCTCCTGTGCGTCACTCACCCTGCTATCCGCTCCTCTCCGCCATCCACTCTGATATCCTCTCCTCTCCGCCAGCCACTCTTCTATCCGTTCCTCTCCGCCAGCCACCCTCCTATCCGCTCCTGTTCGCCAGCCACCCTCCTATCCGCTTCACTCCGCCAGCCACCCTGCTGTCCGCTCCTCTCCGCCAGCCACTCTGCTATCCGCTCCTCTCCGTCACCCACCCTGCTATCCTTTCCTCTCCGCCAGCCACTCTGCTATCTGCTCCTCTCCGCCAGCCACGCTGCTATCCGCTCCTCTCCGCCAGCCACCCTCCTATCTGCTGCTCTCTGGCAGCCACCCTGCTGTCCTCTCCTTTCCGCCAGCCACCCTGCTATCCGCTCCTCTCCGCCAGCCACACTGCTATCCGCTCCTCTCCGCCAGACACACTCCTATCCGCTCATCTCCGCCAGCCACCCTGCTGTCCTCTCCTCTCCGCCAGCCCCCTTGCTATCCGCTCCTCTGCGTCACCCACCCTGCTATACGCTCCTCTCCGCCAGCCACCTTGCTATCCGCTCCTCTCCGACAGCCACCCTGCTATCCGCTCCTCTCCGCCAGCCAACTTGCTATCCGCTCCCCTGCTATCCGCTCCTCTACGCCAGCCACCCTTCTATCAGGTCCTCTCAGCCTGCCACCCTGTTATCCGCTCCTCTGCGTCAGCCACCCTGCTATCCGCTCCTCTGCGTCAGCCACTCTACTATCCGCTCCTCTCCGCCATCCACTCTGATATCCGCTCCTCTCCGCCAGCCACCCTGCTATCCGCTCCTCTCCGCCAGCCACACTCCTATCCGCTCCTCTCCGCCAGCCACCCTCATATCCGCTCCTCTCCGCCAGCCACCCTCATATCCGCTCCTCTCCGCCAGCCACCCTGCTCTCCGCTCCTCTCCGCCAGCCACTCTTCTATCCGCTCCTCTCCGCCAGCCACACTGCTATCCGCTCCTCTCCGCCAGCCACTCTGCTATCCGCTCCTCTCCGCCAGCCACCCTGCTATACGCTCCTCTCCGCCAGCCACTCTCCTATGCGCTCCTCTCCGCCAGCCACCCTGCTGTCCGCTCCTCTCCGCCAGCCACCCTCCTATCCGCTTCACTCCTCCAGCCACCCTGCTGTCCTCTCCTCTCCGCCTGCCACCCTGCTATCCGCTCCTGTGCGTCACTCACCCTGCTATCCGCTCCTCTCCGCCATCCACTCTGATATCCTCTCCTCTCCGCCAGCCACTCTTCTATCCGTTCCTCTCCGCCAGCCACCCTCCTATCCGCTCCTGTTCGCCAGCCACCCTCCTATCCGCTTCACTCCGCCAGCCACCCTGCTGTCCGCTCCTCTCCGCCAGCCACTCTGCTATCCACTCCTCTCCGTCACCCACCCTGCTATCCTTTCCTCTCCGCCAGCCACTCTGCTATCTGCTCCTCTCCGCCAGCCACGCTGCTATCCGCTCCTCTCCGCCAGCCACCCTCCTATCTGCTGCTCTCTGGCAGCCACCCTGCTGTCCTCTCCTTTCCGCCAGCCACCCTGCTATCCGCTCCTCTCCGCCAGCCACACTGCTATCCGCTCCTCTCCGCCAGACACACTCCTATCCGCTCCTCTCCGCCAGCCGCCCTCCTATCCGCTCATCTCCGCCAGCCACCCTGCTGTCCTCTCCTCTCCGCCAGCCCCCTTGCTATCCGCTCCTCTGCGTCACCCACCCTGCTATACGCTCCTCTCCGCCAGCCACCTTGCTATCCGCTCCTCTCCGACAGCCACCCTGCTATCCGCTCCTCTCCGCCAGCCAACTTGCTATCCGCTCCCCTGCTATCCGCTCCTCTACGCCAGCCACCCTTCTATCAGGTCCTCTCAGCCTGCCACCCTGTTATCCGCTCCTCTGCAGCCACCCCTGCTATCCGCTCCTCTGCGTCAGCCACTCTACTATCCGCTCCTGTCCGCCAGCCACCCTGCTATCCACTCCTCTCCGCCAGCCACCCTGCTGTCCGCTCCTCTCCGCCAGCCACTCCGCTATCCGCTCCACTCTGCCAGCCACCCTTCTATCAGCTCCTCTCAGCCTGCCACCCTGTTATCCGCTCCTCTCCCCCAGCCAACCTGCTATCCGCTCCTCTCCGCCAGCCACCCTGCTGTCCGCTCCTCTCCGCCAGCCACCCTGCTATCCGCTCCCCTCCGACAGCCAGCCTGCTATCCGCTCCTCTCCGCCAGCCACCCTCCTATCCGCTCCTCTCCGCCAGCCACCCTGCTATCCGCTCCTCTCCGCCAGCCACCCTGCTGTCCGCTCCTCTCCGCCAGCCACCCTCCTATCCGCTCCTGTCCGCCAGCCACCCTCCTATCCGCTTCACTCCTCCAGCCACCCTGCTGTCCGCTCCTCTCCGCCAGTCAGCTTGCTCTACGCTCCTCTCCGCCAGCCACCCTGCTATCCGCTCCTCTGCGTCACCCACCCTGTTATTCGCTCCTCTCCGCCATCCACTCTGATATCCGCTCCTCTCTGCCAGCCACCCTGCTATCCGCTCCTCTCCGCCAGCCACACTCCTATCCGCTCCTCTCCGCCAGCCACCCTCCTATCCGCTCCTCTCCGCCAGCCACCCTGCTCTCCGCTCCTCTCCGCCAACCACCCTGCTCTCCGCTCCTCTCCGCCAGCCACTCTTCTATCCGCTCCTCTCCGCCAGCCACCCTGCTATCCGCTCCTCTCCGCCAGCCACCCTGCTATCCGCTCCTCTCCGCCAGCCACCCTCCTATCAGCTGCTCTCTGCCAGCCACCCTGCTGTCCTCTCCTCTCCGCCAGCCACCCTGCTATCTGCTCCTCTGCGTCACCCACCCTGCTATCCGCTCTTCTCCGCCATCCACTCTGATATCGGCTCCTCTCCGCCATCCACTCTGATATCCGCTCCTCTCCGCCAGCCACCCTGCTATCCGCTCCTCTCCGCCAGCCACTCTGCTATCCGCTCCTCTCCGCCAGCCACCCTGCTATCCGCTCCTCTCCGCCAGCCACCATGCTATCCGCTCCTCTCCGCCAGCCACCCTGCTATCCCCTACTCTCCGCCAGCCACCCTGCTATCCGCTCCACTCCGCCAGCCACACTGCTATCCACACCTCTCCGCCAGCCACCCTGCTATCCGCTCCTCTCCGCCAGCCACCCTCCTATCCGCTCCTCTCCGCCAGCCACCCTGCTGTCCGCTCCTCTCCGCCAGCCACCCTGCTGTCCGCTCCTCTCCGCCAGCCACCCTCCTGTCCGCTAGCCACCCTCCTATCCGCTTCACTCATCCAGCCACCCTGCTGTCCGCTCCTCTCCGCCAGCCACTCTGCTCTCCGCTCCTCTTCGCCAGCCACCCTGCTATCCTCTCCTCTCCGCCAGCCACCCTGCTATCTGCTCCTCTGCGTCACCCACCCTGTTATCCGCTGCTCTCCGCCATCCACTCTGATATCCGCTCCTCTCGGCCAGCCACTCTGATATCCGCTCCTCTCCGCCAGCCAACCTGCTATCCGCTCCTCTCCGCCAGCCACTCTTCTATCCGCTCCTCTCCGCCAGCCACCCTGCTATGCGCTCCCTTCCGCCAGCCACCCTGCTATGCGCTCCCTTCCGCCAGCCACCCTGCTGTCCGCTCCTCTCCGCCAGGAACCCTTTTATCCGCTCCTCTCCGCCAGCCACCCTGCTCTCCGCTCCTCTCCGCCAGCCACCCTGCTCTCTGCTCCTCTCCGCCAGCCACACTGCTGTCCGCTCCTCTCCGCCAGCCACACTGCTGTCAGCTCCTCTCCGCCAGCCACACTGCTATCCGTTCCTCTCCGCCAGCCACCCTCCTATCCGCTCCTGTTCGTCAGCCACCCTCCTATCCGCTTCACTCCGCCAGCCACCCTGCTGTCCGCTCCTCTCCGCCAGCCACTCTGCTATCCGCTCCTCTCCGTCACCCACCCTGCTATCCTTTCCTCTCCGCCAGCCACTCTGCTATCCGCTCCTCTCCGCCAGCCACGCTGCTATCCGCTCCTCTCCGCCAGCCACCCTCCTATCTGATGCTCTCTGCCAGCCACCCTGCTGTCCTCTCCTTTCCGCCAGCCACCCTGCTATCCGCTCCTCTCCGCCAGACACACTCCTATCCGCTCCTCTCCGCCAGCCGCCCTCCTATCCGCTCATCTCCGCCAGCCACCCTGCTGTCCTCTCCTCTCCGCCAGGCCCCTTGCTATCCGCTCCTCTGCGTCACCCACCCTGCTACCCGCTCCTCTCCGCCAGCCACCTTGCTATCCGCTCCTCTCCGCCAGCCACCCTGCTATCCGCTCCTCTCCGCCAGGCAACTTGCTATCCGCTCCCCTGCTATCCGCTCCTCTACGCCAGCCACCCTTCTATCAGGTCCTCTCAGCCTGCCACCCTGTTATCCGCTCCTCTGCGTCAGCCACCCTGCTATCCGCTCCTCTGCGTCAGCCACTCTACTATCCGCTCCTGTCCGCCAGCCACCCTGCTATCCACTCCTCTCCGCCAGCCACCCTGCTGTCCGCTCCTCTCCGCCAGCCACCCTCCTATCCGCTCCTGTCCGCCAGCCACCCTCCTATCCGCTTCACTCCTCCAGCCACCCTGCTGTCCGCTCCTCTCCGCCAGCCACTCTGCTCTCCGCTCCTCTTAGCCAGCCATCCTGCTATCCGCTCCTCTGCGTCACCCACCCTGTTATCCGCTCCTCTCCGCCATCCACTCTGATATCCGCTCCTCTCCGCCAGCCACCCTGCTATCCGCTCCTCTCCGCCAGCCACACTCCTATCCGCTCCTCTCCGCCAGCCACCCTCCTATCCGCTCCTCTCCGCCAGCCACCCTGCTCTCCGCTCCTCTCCGCCAGCCACACTGCTGTCAGCTCCTCTCCGCCAGCCACCCTCCTATCCGCTTCACTCCGCCAGCCACCCTGCTGTCCGCTCCTCTCCGCCAGCCACCCTACTGTCCGCTCCTCTCCGCCAGACACCCTGCTCTCCGCTCCTCTCCGCCAGCCACTCTGCTATCCGCTCCTCTCCGTCACCCACCCTGCTATCCGCTCCTCTCCGCCAGCCACTCTGCTATCCGCTCCTCTCCGCCAGCCACGCTGCTATCCGCTCCTCTCCACCAGCCACCCTCCTATCTGCTGCTCTCTGCCAGCCACCCTGCTGTCCTCTCCTCTCCGCCAGCCACCCTGCTATCCGCTCCTCTCCGCCAGCCACACTGCTGTCCGGTCCTCTCCGCCAGCCACACTCCTATCCGCTCCTCTCCACCAGCCACCCTCCTATCTGCTGCTCTCTGCCAGCCACCCTGCTGTCCTCTCCTCTCCGCCAGCCACCCTGCTATCCGCTCCTCTCCGCCAGCCACACTGCTGTCCGGTCCTCTCCGCCAGCCACACTCCTATCCGCTCCTCTCCGCCAGCCGCCCTCCTATCCGCTCATCTCCGCCAGCCACCCTGCTGTCCTCTCCTCTCCGCCAGCCCCCTTGCTATCCGCTCCTCTGCGTCACCCACCCTGCTATCCGCTCCTCTCCGCCAGCCACGTTGCTATCCGCTCCTCTCCGCCAGCAACCCTCCTATCCGCTCCTCTCCGCTAGCCACCCTGTTATCCGCTCCTCTCCCCCAGCCACCCTGCTATCCGCTCCTCTCCGCCAGCCCCCCTGTTATCCGCTCCTCTCCCCCATCCACCCTGTTATCCGCTCCTCTCCCCCAGCCACCCTGTTATCCGCTCCTCTCCCCCAGCCACCCTGCTGTCCGCTCCTCTCCGCCAGCCACCCTGCTGTCCACTCCTCTGCGTCACCCACCCTGCTGCCCGCTCCTCTCCGCCAGCCACCCTGCAATCCGCTCCTCTCCGCCAGCCACACTGCTATCGGCTCCTCTGCGTCACCCACCCTGCTGTCCGCTCCTCTGCGTCACCCACCCTGCTGTCCGCTCCTCTGCGTCAGCCACCCTGCTGTCCGCCCCTCTCCGCCAGCCACCCTGCTCTCCGCTCCTCTCCGCCAGCCACCCTGCTATCGGCTCCACTCCGCCAGACACCCTCCTATCGGCTCCACACCGCCAGCCACCCTGCTCTCTGCTCCTCTCCGCCAGCCACACTGCTGTCCGCTCCTCTCCGCCAGCCACCCTGCTGTCGGCTCCTCTCCGCCAGCCACCCTGCTATCGGCTCCTCTCCGCCAGCCACCCTGCTATCGGCTCCTCTCCGCCAGCCACCCTGCTATCGGCTCCTCTCCGCCAGCCATCCTGCTATCCGCTCCTCTCCGCCAGCCACTCTGCTATCCGCTCCTCTCCGCAGCCACTCTGCTCTCCTCTCCTCTCCCCCAGCCACCCTGCTATCCGCTCCTCTGCGTCACCCACCCTGCTATCCGCTCCTCTCCGTCACCCACCCTCCTATCCGCTCCTCTCCGCCAGCCACCCTCCTATCCGCTCCTCTCCGCCAGCCTCCCTGCTATCCTCTCCTCTCCACCAGCCACCCTCCTATCCGCTCCTCTCCGCCAGCCACCCTCCTATCCGCTGCTCTCTGCCAGCCACCCTACTGTCCTCTCCTCTCTGCCAGCCACCCTGCTGTTCGCTCCTCTGCGTCACCCACCCTGCTATCCGCTCCTCTGCGCCAGCCACTCCTCTATCCGCTCCTCTCTGCCAGCCACCCTGCTATCCGCTCCTCTCCGCCAGCCACCCTGCTATCCGCTCCTCTCCGCCAGCCAGCCTGCTATCCGCTCCTCTCCG
Source organism: Mauremys mutica (assembly GCF_020497125.1). NCBI lineage: Eukaryota > Metazoa > Chordata > Testudines > Geoemydidae > Mauremys > Mauremys mutica. The sequence goes on along the minus strand of NC_059092.1, from coordinate 18,145,025 downwards.
CCAGCCAGCTTGCTATTTGCTCCTCTCCGCCAGCCAGCCTGCTATCCGCTCCTCTCCGCCAGCCAGCCTGCTATCCGCTCCTCTCCGCCAGCCACCCTGCTATCCGCTCCTCTCCGCCAGCCACCCTGCTATCCGCTCCTCTCCGCCAGCCAGCCTGCTATCCGCTCCTCTCCCCGAGCCACCGTGCTATCCGCTCCTCTCCGCCAGCCACCCTGCTATCCGCTCCTCTCCCCCAGCCACTCTGATATCTGCTCCTCTCCGCCAGCCACCCTGCTATCCGCTCCTCTCCGCCACCCACCCTGCTATCCGCTCCTCTCCGCCAGCCACTCTTCTATCCGCTCCTCTCCGCCAGCCACCCTCCTATCCGCTTCACTCCGCCAGCCACCCTGCTATCCGCTCCTCTCCGCCAGCCACTCTGCTATCCGCTCCTCTCCGCCAGCCACGCTGCTATCCGCTCCTCTCCGCCAGCCACCCTCCTATCTGCTGCTCTCTGCCAGCCACCCTGCTATCCGCTCCTCTCCGCCAGCCACACTGCTATCCGCTCCTCTCCGCCAGCCACACTGCTGTCCGCTCCTCTCCGCCAGCCACTCTGCTATCCGCTCCTCTCCGCCAGCCACGCTGCTATCCTCTCCTCTCCGCCAGCCACCCTCCTATCTGCTGCTCTCTGCCAGCCACCCTGCTATCCGCTCCTCTCCGCCAGCCACCCTGCTATCCTCTCCTCTCCGCCAGCCACCCTGCTATCTGCTCCTCTGCGTCACCCACCCTGTTATCCGCTGCTCTCCGCCATCCACTCTGATATCCGCTCCTCTCGGCCAGCCACTCTGATATCCGCTCCTCTCCGCCAGCCAACCTGCTATCCGCTCCTCTCCGCCAGCCACACTCCTATCCGCTCCTCTCCGCCAGCCACCCTCCTATCCGCTCCTCTCCGCCAGCCACCCTGCTCTCCGCTCCTCTCCGCCAGCCACCCTGCTCTCCGCTCCTCTCCGCCAGCCACCCTGCTGTCCGCTCCTCTCCGCCAGCCACACTGCTGTCCGCTCCTCTCCGCCAGCCACACTGCTATCCGCTCCTCTCCGCCAGCCACTCTGCTATCCGCTCCTCTCCGCCAGCCACCCTGCTATACGCTCCTCTCCGCCAGCCACTCTCCTATGCGCTCCTCTCCGCCAGCCACCCTGCTGTCCGCTCCTCTCCGCCAGCCACCCTGCTGTCCGCTCCTCTCCGCCAGCCACCCTCCTATCCGCTTCACTCCTCCAGCCACCCTGCTGTCCTCTCCTCTCTGCCTGCCACCCTGCTATCCGCTCCTCTCCGCCATCCACTCTGATATCCGCTCCTCTCCGCCAGCCACTCTTCTATCCGCTCCTCTCCGCCAGCCACCCTGCTATCCACTCCTCCCCGTCAGCCATCCTGCTATGCGCTCCCTTCCGCCAGCCACCCTCCTATCCGCTCCTGTCCGCCAGCCACCCTCCTATCCGCTTCACTCCTCCAGCCACCCTGCTGTCCGCTCCTCTCCGCCAGTCACTCTGCTCTCCGCTCCTCTTCGCCAGCCATCCTGCTATCCGCTCCTCTGCGTCACCCACCCTGTTATTCGCTCCTCTCCGCCATCCACTCTGATATCAGCTCCTCTCTGCCAGCCACCCTGCTATCCGCTCCTCTCCGCCAGCCACACTCCTATCCGCTCCTCTCCGCCAGCCACCCTCCTATCCGCTCCTCTCCGCCAGCCACCCTGCTCTCCGCTCCTCTCCGCCAGCCACCCTGCTCTCCGCTCCTCTCCGCCAGCCACTCTTCTATCCGCTCCTCTCCGCCAGCCACCCTGCTATCCGCTCCTCTCCGCCAGCCACCCTGCTATCCGCTCCTCTCCGCCAGCCACCCTCCTATCAGCTGCTCTCTGCCAGCCACCCTGCTGTCCTCTCCTCTCCGCCAGCCACCCTGCTATCTGCTCCTCTGCGTCACCCACCCTGCTATCCGCTCTTCTCCGCAATCCACTCTGATATCGGCTCCTCTCCGCCATCCACTCTGATATCCGCTCCTCTCCGCCAGCCACCCTGCTATCCGCTCCTCTCCGCCAGCCACTCTGCTATCCGCTCCTCTCCGCCAGCCACCCTGCTATCCGCTCCTCTCCACCAGCCACCATGCTATCCGCTCCTCTCCGCCAGCCACCCTGCTATCCCCTACTCTCCGCCAGCCACCCTGCTATCCGCTCCCCTCCGCCAGCCACACTGCTATCCACACCTCTCCGCCAGCCACCCTGCTATCCACTCCTCTCCGCCAGCCACCCTCCTATCCGCTCCTCTCCGCCAGCCACCCTGCTGTCCGCTCCTCTCCGCCAGCCACCCTGCTGTCCGCTCCTCTCCGCCAGCCACCCTCCTGTCCGCTCCTGTCCGCCAGCCACCCTCCTATCCGCTTCACTCATCCAGCCACCCTGCTGTCCGCTCCTCTCCGCCAGCCACTCTGCTCTCCGCTCCTCTTCGCCAGCCACCCTGCTATCCTCTCCTCTCCGCCAGCCACCCTGCTATCTGCTCCTCTGCGTCACCCACCCTGTTATCCGCTGCTCTCCGCCATCCACTCTGATATCCGCTCCTCTCGGCCAGCCACTCTGATATCCGCTCCTCTCCGCCAGCCACCCTGCTATCCACTCCTCCCCGTCAGCCATCCTGCTATGCGCTCCCTTCCGCCAGCCACCCTCCTATCCGCTCCTGTCCGCCAGCCACCCTCCTATCCGCTTCACTCCTCCAGCCACCCTGCTGTCCGCTCCTCTCCGCCAGTCACTCTGCTCTCCGCTCCTCTTCGCCAGCCATCCTGCTATCCGCTCCTCTGCGTCACCCACCCTGTTATTCGCTCCTCTCCGCCATCCACTCTGAAATCCGCTCCTCTCTGCCAGCCACCCTGCTATCCGCTCCTCTCCGCCAGCCACACTCCTATCCGCTCCTCTCCGCCAGCCACCCTCCTATCCGCTCCTCTCCGCCAGCCACCCTGCTCTCCGCTCCTCTCCGCCAGCCACCCTGCTCTCCGCTCCTCTCCGCCAGCCACTCTTCTATCCGCTCCTCTCCGCCAGCCACCCTGCTATCCGCTCCTCTCCGCCAGCCACCCTGCTATCCGCTCCTCTCCGCCAGCCACCCTCCTATCAGCTGCTCTCTGCCAGCCACCCTGCTGTCCTCTCCTCTCCGCCAGCCACCCTGCTATCTGCTCCTCTGCGTCACCCACCCTGCTATCCGCTCTTCTCCGCAATCCACTCTGATATCGGCTCCTCTCCGCCATCCACTCTGATATCCGCTCCTCTCCGCCAGCCACCCTGCTATCCGCTCCTCTCCGCCAGCCACTCTGCTATCCGCTCCTCTCCGCCAGCCACCCTGCTATCCGCTCCTCTCCACCAGCCACCATGCTATCCGCTCCTCTCCGCCAGCCACCCTGCTATCCCCTACTCTCCGCCAGCCACCCTGCTATCCGCTCCCCTCCGCCAGCCACACTGCTATCCACACCTCTCCGCCAGCCACCCTCCTATCCACTCCTCTCCGCCAGCCACCCTCCTATCCGCTCCTCTCCGCCAGCCACCCTGCTGTCCGCTCCTCTCCGCCAGCCACCCTGCTGTCCGCTCCTCTCCGCCAGCCACCCTCCTGTCCGCTCCTGTCCGCCAGCCACCCTCCTATCCGCTTCACTCATCCAGCCACCCTGCTGTCCGCTCCTCTCCGCCAGCTACTCTGCTCTCCGCTCCTCTTCGCCAGCCACCCTGCTATCCTCTCCTCTCCGCCAGCCACCCTGCTATCTGCTCCTCTGCGTCACCCACCCTGTTATCCGCTGCTCTCCGCCATCCACTCTGATATCCGCTCCTCTCGGCCAGCCACTCTGATATCCGCTCCTCTCCGCCAGCCAACCTGCTATCCGCTCCTCTCCGCCAGCCACTCTTCTATCCGCTCCTCTCCGCCAGCCACCCTGCTATGCGCTCCCTTCCGCCAGCCAACCTGCTATGCGCTCCCTTCCGCCAGCCACCCTGCTGTCCGCTCCTCTCCGCCAGCCACCCTTTTATCCGCTCCTCTCCGCCAGCCACCCTGCTCTCCGCTCCTCTCCGCCAGCCACCCTGCTCTCTGCTCCTCTCCGCCAGCCACATTGCTGTCCGCTCCTCTCCGCCAGCCACACTGCTGTCAGCTCCTCTCCGCCAGCCACACTGCTATCCGTTCCTCTCCGCCAGCCACCCTCCTATCCGCTCCTGTTCGTCAGCCACCCTCCTATCCGCTTCACTCCGCCAGCCACCCTGCTGTCCGCTCCTCTCCGCCAGCCACTCTGCTATCCGCTCCTCTCCGTCACCCACCCTGCTATCCTTTCCTCTCCGCCAGCCACTCTGCTATCCGCTCCTCTCCGCCAGCCACGCTGCTATCCGCTCCTCTCCGCCAGCCACCCTCCTATCTGATGCTCTCTGCCAGCCACCCTGCTGTCCTCTCCTTTCCGCCAGCCACCCTGCTATCCGCTCCTCTCCGCCAGACACACTCCTATCCGCTCCTCTCCGCCAGCCGCCCTCCTATCCGCTCATCTCCGCCAGCCACCCTGCTGTCCTCTCCTCTCCGCCAGGCCCCTTGCTATCCGCTCCTCTGCGTCACCCACCCTGCTATCCGCTCCTCTCCGCCAGCCACCTTGCTATCCGCTCCTCTCCGCCAGCCACCCTGCTATCCGCTCCTCTCCGCCAGCCAACTTGCTATCCGCTCCCCTGCTATCCGCTCCTCTACGCCAGCCACCCTTCTATCAGGTCCTCTCAGCCTGCCACCCTGTTATCCGCTCCTCTGCGTCAGCCACCCTGCTATCCGCTCCTCTGCGTCAGCCACTCTACTATCCGCTCCTGTCCGCCAGCCACCCTGCTATCCACTCCTCTCCGCCAGCCACCCTGCTGTCCGCTCCTCTCCGCCAGCCACCCTCCTATCCGCTCCTGTCCGCCAGCCACCCTCCTATCCGCTTCACTCCTCCAGCCACCCTGCTGTCCGCTCCTCTCCGCCAGCCACTCTGCTCTCCGCTCCTCTTCGCCAGCCATCCTGCTATCCGCTCCTCTGCGTCACCCACCCTGTTATCCGCTCCTCTCCGCCATCCACTCTGATATCCGCTCCTCTCCGCCAGCCACCCTGCTATCCGCTCCTCTCCGCCAGCCACACTCCTATCCGCTCCTCTCCGCCAGCCACCCTCCTATCCGCTCCTCTCCGCCAGCCACCCTGCTCTCCGCTCCTCTCCGCCAGCCACACTGCTGTCAGCTCCTCTCCGCCAGCCACCCTCCTCTCCGCTCCTCTCCGCCAGCCACACTGCTGTCAGCTCCTCTCCGCCAGCCACCCTCCTATCCGCTTCACTCCGCCAGCCACCCTGCTGTCCGCTCCTCTCCGCCAGCCACCCTACTGTCCGCTCCTCTCCGCCAGACACCCTGCTCTCCGCTCCTCTCCGCCAGCCACTCTGCTATCCGCTCCTCTCCGTCACCCACCCTGCTATCCGCTCCTCTCCGCCAGCCACGCTGCTATCCGCTCCTCTCCACCAGCCACCCTCCTATCTGCTGCTCTCTGCCAGCCACCCTGCTGTCCTCTCCTCTCCGCCAGCCACCCTGCTATCCGCTCCTCTCCGCCAGCCACACTGCTGTCCGGTCCTCTCCGCCAGCCACACTCCTATCCGCTCCTCTCCACCAGCCACCCTCCTATCTGCTGCTCTCTGCCAGCCACCCTGCTGTCCTCTCCTCTCCGCCAGCCACCCTGCTATCCGCTCCTCTCCGCCAGCCACACTGCTGTCCGGTCCTCTCCGCCAGCCACACTCCTATCCGCTCCTCTCCGCCAGCCGCCCTCCTATCCGCTCATCTCCGCCAGCCACCCTGCTGTCCTCTCCTCTCCGCCAGCCCCCTTGCTATCCGCTCCTCTGCGTCACCCACCCTGCTATCCGCTCCTCTCCGCCAGCCACGTTGCTATCCGCTCCTCTCCGCCAGCAACCCTCCTATCCGCTCCTCTCCGCTAGCCACCCTGTTATCCGCTCCTCTCCCCCAGCCACCCTGCTATCCGCTCCTCTCCGCCAGCCACCCTGCTATCCGCTCCTCTCCGCCAGCCCCCCTGTTATCCGCTCCTCTCCCCCATCCACCCTGTTATCCGCTCCTCTCCCCCAGCCACCCTGTTATCCGCTCCTCTCCCCCAGCCACCCTGCTGTCCGCTCCTCTCCGCCAGCCACCCTGCTGTCCACTCCTCTGCGTCACCCACCCTGCTGCCCGCTCCTCTCCGCCAGCCACCCTGCTATCCGCTCCTCTCCGCCAGCCACCTTGCTATCCGCTCCTCTCCGCCAGCCACCCTGCTGTCCGCTCCTCTGCGTCACCCACCCTGCTGTCCGCTCCTCTGCGTCAGCCACCCTGCTGTCCGCCCCTCTCCGCCAGCCACCCTGCTCTCCGCTCCTCTCCGCCAGCCACCCTGCTATCGGCTCCACTCCGCCAGACACCCTCCTATCGGCTCCACACCGCCAGCCACCCTGCTCTCCGCTCCTCTCCGCCAGCCACACTGCTGTCCGCTCCTCTCCGCCAGCCACCCTGCTATCGGCTCCTCTCCGCCAGCCACCCTGCTATCGGCTCCTCTCCGCCAGCCACCCTGCTATCGGCTCCTCTCCGCCAGCCACCCTGCTATCGGCTCCTCTCCGCCAGCCATCCTGCTATCCGCTCCTCTCCGCCAGCCACTCTGCTATCCGCTCCTCTCCGCAGCCACTCTGCTCTCCTCTCCTCTCCCCCAGCCACCCTGCTATCCGCTCCTCTGCGTCACCCACCCTGCTATCCGCTCCTCTCCGTCACCCACCCTCCTATCCGCTCCTCTCCGCCAGCCACCCTCCTATCCGCTCCTCTCCGCCAGCCTCCCTGCTATCCTCTCCTCTCCGCCAGCCTCCCTGCTATCCTCTCCTCTCCACCAGCCACCCGCCTATCCGCTCCTCTCCGCCAGCCACCCTCCTATCCGCTGCTCTCTGCCAGCCACCCTGCTGTTCGCTCCTCTGCGTCACCCACCCTGCTATCCGCTCCTCTGCGCCAGCCACTCTTCTATCCGCTCCTCTCTGCCAGCCACCCTGCTATCCGCTCCTCTCCGCCAGCCACCCTGCTATCCGCTCCTCTCCGCCAGCCAGCCTGCTATCCGCTCCTCTCCGCCAGCCAGCTTGCTATTTGCTCCTCTCCGCCAGCCAGCCTGCTATCCGCTCCTCTCCGCCAGCCAGCCTGCTATCCGCTCCTCTCCGCCAGCCACCCTGCTATCCGCTCCTCTCCGCCAGCCACCCTGCTATCCGCTCCTCTCCGCCAGCTACCCTGCTATCCGCTCCTCTCCGCCAGCCAGCCTGCTATCCGCTCCTCTCCCCGAGCCACCGTGCTATCCGCTCCTCTCCGCCAGCCACCCTGCTATCCGCTCCTCTCCCCCAGCCACTCTGATATCTGCTCCTCTCCGCCAGCCACCCTGCTATCCGCTCCTCTCTGCCACCCACCCTGCTATCCGCTCCTCTCCGCCATCCACTCTGATATCCGCTCCTCTCCGCCAGCCACTCTGATATCCGCTCCTCTCCGCCAGCCACCCTCCTATCCGCTTCACTCCGCCAGCCACCCTGCTATCCGCTCCTCTCCGCCAGCCACTCTGCTATCCGCTCCTCTCCGCCAGCCACGCTGCTATCCTCTCCTCTCCGCCAGCCACCCTCCTATCTGCTGCTCTCTGCCAGCCACCCTGCTATCCGCTCCTCTCCGCCAGCCACACTGCTGTCCGCTCCTCTCCGCCAGCCACTCTGCTATCCGCTCCTCTCCGCCAGCCACGCTGCTATCCTCTCCTCTCCGCCAGCCACCCTCCTATCTGCTGCTCTCTGCCAGCCACCCTGCTATCCGCTCCTCTCCGCCAGCCACCCTGCTATCCTCTCCTCTCCGCCAGCCACCCTGCTATCTGCTCCTCTGCGTCACCCACCCTGTTATCCGCTGCTCTCCGCCATCCACTCTGATATCCGCTCCTCTCGGCCAGCCACTCTGATATCCGCTCCTCTCCGCCAGCCAACCTGCTATCCGCTCCTCTCCGCCAGCCACACTCCTATCCGCTCCTCTCCGCCAGCCACCCTCCTATCCGCTCCTCTCCGCCAGCCACCCTGCTCTCCGCTCCTCTCCGCCAGCCACCCTGCTGTCCGCTCCTCTCCGCCAGCCACACTGCTGTCCGCTCCTCTCCGCCAGCCACACTGCTGTCCGCTCCTCTCCGCCAGCCACACTGCTATCCGCTCCTCTCCGCCAGCCACTCTGCTATCCGCTCCTCTCCGCCAGCCACCCTGCTATACGCTCCTCTCCGCCAGCCACTCTCCTATGCGCTCCTCTCCGCCAGCCACCCTGCTGTCCGCTCCTCTCCGCCAGCCACCCTGCTGTCCGCTCCTCTCCGCCAGCCACCCTCCTATCCGCTTCACTCCTCCAGCCACCCTGCTGTCCTCTCCTCTCCGCCTGCCACCCTGCTATCCGCTCCTCTGCGTCACTCACCCTGCTATCCGCTCCTCTCCGCCAGCCACTCTGATATCCGCTCCTCTCCGCCAGCCACTCTTCTATCCGCTCCTCTCCGCCAGCCACCCTGCTATCCACTCCTCCCCGTCAGCCATCCTGCTATGCGCTCCCTTCCGCCAGCCACCCTGCTATGCGCTCCCTTCCGCCAGCCACCCTGCTGTCCGCTCCTCTCCGCCAGCCACCCTGCTATCCGCTCCTCTCCGCCAGCCACCCTGCTCTCCGCTCCTCTCCGCCAGCCACCCTGCTGTCCGCTCCTCTCCGCCAGCCACACTGCTGTCCGCTCCTCTCCGCCAGCCACACTGCTGTCCGCTCCTCTCCGCCAGCCACACTGCTATCCGTTCCTCTCCTCCAGCCACCCTCCTATCCGCTCCTGTTCGCCAGCCACCCTCCTATCCGCTTCACTCCGCCAGCCACCCTGCTGTCCGCTCCTCTCCGCCAGCCACTCTGCTATCCGCTCCTCTCCGTCACCCACCCTGCTATCCTTTCCTCTCCGCCAGCCACTCTGCTATCCGCTCCTCTCCGCCAGCCACGCTGCTATCCGCTCCTCTCCGCCAGCCACCCTCCTATCTGCTGCTCTCTGCCAGCCACACTGCTGTCCTCTCTTTTCCGCCAGCCACCCTGCTATCCGCTCCTCTCCGCCAGCCACACTGCTATCCGCTCCTCTCCGCCAGCCACCCTGTTATCCGCTCATCTCCGCCAGCCACCCTGCTGTCCTCTCCTCTCCGCCAGCCCCCTTGCTATCCGCTCCTCTGCGTCACCCACCCTGCTATCCGCTCCTCTCCGCCAGCCACCTTGCTATCCGCTCCTCTCCGCCAGCCACCCTGCTATCCGCTCCTCTCCGCCAGCCAACTTGCTATCCGCTCCCCTGCTATCCGCTCCTCTACGCCAGCCACCCTTCTATCAGGTCCTCTCAGCCTTCCACCCTGTTATCCGCTCCTCTGCGTCAGCCACCCTGCTATCCGCTCCTCTGTGTCAGCCACTCTACTATCCGCTCCTGTCCGCCAGCCACCCTGCTATCCACTCCTCTCCGCCAGCCACCCTGCTGTCCGCTCCTCTCCGCCAGCCACTCCGCTATCCGCTCCACTCTGCCAGCCACCCTTCTATCAGCTCCTCTCAGCCTGCCACCCTGTTATCCGCTTGTGACGGAGCTATTCTGGCGGGACCCAACTGAGAGTGCCAAATCAGGACCAATTGCTCAAACAGGGCAGTCACAGCCCTAGGCTGGGGTTTTTCCACCTCTAAGGCAAACCAAACCAGCCAGACAAAAAGGACTTTGGTCTCACCCCACTGGCTAACCACAAGTCACACAAGCAATTTCCTTAGACACTCCAGTCTCCCAGCATCACCACCAGTGCACTCGTCCTGGGGATGAATGGTTATGAAAACCAACACCCCAATAAAAGAAAACGGTTCCCTCGATCCCAAAGGACCAAGCCCCAGACCCAGGTCAATATACACATCAGATCTTACCCACAAATCACGCTGTTGCCAATCCTTTAGAATCTAAAATCTAAAGGTTTATTTACAAAGGGAAAAAGGTGGAAATGAGAGGTAGAATTGGTTAAATGGAATCAATTACATACAGTAATGGCAAAGTTCTTAGTTCAGGCTTGCAGCAGTGCTGGAGTAAACTGCAGGTTCAAATTGAGTCTCTGGAAAGCATCCCCCACTGGGATGGGTCGTTCAGTCCCTTGTGTAAAGCTTCAGTTTGTAGCAAAGTCCTTCCAGAGGTCAGAAGCAGGATTGAAGACAAGATGGAGATGAAGCATCAGCCTTATATAGGCCTTTCCAGGTGTAAGAATCTCTTTGTCTTCACTGTGGAAATTTACAGCAAGATGGAGCCTGG